>NC_045784.1:61489149-61559744 GCF_008692025.1 Phocoena sinus
TTTGTTTCAGCTGCTAACTCACAGGCCAGCGGCATCTTATCTGCGCATGCATCGTAGAAAAGCCAGCAGTGGCGACGTCAACACCCGAAGCCCCCAAGATCCAGGACACTCAGAACCCTTGGCCCTGAACCGGGGAGTAGTCATGCCCAGGGGGCCTGCCCCCTCAGGTGAGTGTCGTGGGTTTGATATGAGGGGAGGGAAGAGGGGTTGAGGACAGAAACCTCTGCCTCTGTCTCGGCTGGGGGCACAGCCTTGCTCCCAGGCAGCTTCTCCCACAGGAGACGGGGTGCTGGCAGGGCTGGCCTTGAGCCACATCATCCTCTGTGTGGGGTTTGTGCGACCGGGGTGATCGGTGGCAGTGCCCCAAACAGCTGCTCCGGGTGTAGACTTGCAGGGGAACAGCCTTTTCTGTTAAGTCCTGTTCGGCCACATTGCTCTCCCAAGTGCTGGCTGTGGGTGCAGCTCTGGGAGGGTCGAATCCAGAGCCACATTGTTTGGGGACCACAATGGCGAAATGGCTGCCCCCGGGGAACAGGGGAGGCAGGCCCAGAGACAAGGTTCCAGCCGCTGGGGAGAGCAGGGGCGGCTGGTTGCCAGCAGAGGGTGGTGCTGCCTCACCTCACTTTAGAGCCCCCTTGGCCCTTTCCACCTCACTGGGAGCCTGGGAAGCTGGATTGTGTGTCCTTTCCCTCTCAGGTGACCGGGAGCCACTTGACCATCCCCCAAGACCGGAAACGCAGCAGCAGCCACTGGGAACGCCCTGCTGTCCTTGGGTAATGCTTCCTCTGCATCCTGGAAATGCAGGCCCAAACTCGAGGGTGGGATCTGGGTCCTAGTTCAGCTGACATGTGTGGGCAACCCCTCCCCTGCCCCCATCACGTACCCCACGGAGGGAGCCCACCTACTTTCCACTGAGGAGCCCTTGCCAGTCTAACCACCCGGCTTTGGGGTGGAGGGCCCGGGGGGGTGGAGAAGGTGGAGGAGAGAGGAGGCCAGAGTATACTAATCATTTCTCTTCCTCCTCTGTCTGCTGGCCTAGTGTCTCGAGCTAAAGAGAGAAGTAGACGAACTTAAGGAGCAACTTGGTATGAGGAACCAGGCCCGGAGAGCGGTGTCTTAGTGCAGAACCGGGTGGGCACCTGGGGTGGGGATGGGCTGCAGGTGCGGTGGGCCTGGCAGGGACGATCATCCCTGTGGGGAGGAGAACCTCTCAGGCCTCCCCCTGGAGCTGGCTGTGCATGTACGGCTGGGCGTGTGTACAAATAGCAAAGTACTGTCTGGACTGCATGCACACTTTGACAACCAGACCAGTCCTAGGGAATGTCCTTCTGATAGGACTTTTAGAGATGCCTCGTTGATTTTTCCCTTGAACTGCTGCTTGGTGTGGCTTCTAAGGTTCTTGTTGGATTGTTTGTTTGTGTGTGTGACAAGTTCTGAGTGGTTGTGGCACGGCCCACAGCATGAGAGCTGCTGGCACATTTTGTTTTGCTTTAGGAACAGGTTCCACATTCAATTTGGGTGGTGGGGAGTGATCAGGCCCAGAGCTCTTTGCATGGGGTCCGGAGGGGTTTCAGGTTTCAGGGCTAGGCGGTTCCTCACGGGGATGGGGGACAGACTTCTATATCCCTGTGTCTGGAGCACCTGCTAATGCCTGTTCCTGTTGCAGCCGCCATGCAGTACCTGGCTGACAAGTCGCAGACCCTTTGAAGTGAGTGTTACACACACCGTACCCCTTCCCACAGTCCTGGCTGTTGAGCAGGGCTGGGGGCTGGCCATGGCTTGAGGCTCTTCCCTGACTCTGCTGTTTCACAGGTTGAGCCCAGCGTCTTCCTGCAAGAGGAGCAGCTGGTACCTTTGGGGCCCTGGAGCTGTGGCCAAGCTCGTTCGCTCCTGTGCTGCCTCACCTAGGGCTTCCTCTCCGCCTTGTTTTGCCCCCGCCCCGCCCCAGTTTCACAGCAGTTTCCGATTAAAGTACCTCTCATATTCTGTGTTCTCCCTTCTCTCTGGAGGGGTAGGGGTCGGGGTCGGGGTAGGGGCCTGGGGCGGGGCGCTGCTCCACGTCAGAGCCTTTTCCAGAACGGTATCTCTGGCATCCTGTGGTGGGGACTCTGGGCCAGCCTCTGCTACCATCCCTGCAGACAAGCCAGCGGAGTGCCACAGGTCTGGGTCCTGTGTGTGCTCTGCCTGGCCACATTGGCACGTCCTCCGTTTCCCCCGAAGGCCCTCTTCTAGTTCTCTCCAAACCCCCCTCCTCCTCTGGGGTCTGGCGGTTCCCATTCATCTCTGCCATTCACCCTTCCCATCAGCAGGAACTCATGACCGCCTTCCAGAGCGCCAATCTGGAAGCATTCACATCCTGCCTGCCGTAGCCAGCTGACCACCGTCCTCCAGCCGGGTCGTCTGTACACCCTTGAGTGGAAATTGGCCCGTCAGGTTCTATGGCAAGTGTGGTTAGTCGGTGTGTGTTGTTGCATGGTCCCCGTCAAATACTCTTCCACCAGCCCCATGACAGAGATTTTCCTGGAAATGATATTTCCGTGTCCCAGCTCAATCTCCCAGACTGCCTCTTTAGGACACACGAGATTGAGTCTGAACTCCATGTTCGATTTCCCCCTCACTCGAGGTTGGGGAGCACTTCCTTCCCTCAGCCAGGACCCAGGGCGGTACCAGCCTGAGACTCAGAGGGACAGATTTGTGTTTGAGTGAGGCAAGGGTGGTTCTGCCTGACACCCTTCCCGAAAGACCGGTGTTTTACTACACAAAAGCGGGTATGATGGTAGATTGGCCATTCAAGGTTGGTGACTGTGTGTCCCTGTGTGTGAATAAATGTAATCAGGGGTAATCTCCCTTGAGGGAGAAAGATGTGATTCAGGGAGTAAAGGGAGTAGAGGCTGGTCCAGGTTCTGGAAGGCATCGAATGAACAAAAGCAGGGTCGGATCTGTTTTGTTCAAGGCTTGTCGTTAAATTCCCAAAACATGGGAGGGGGATGATGCAGAAGTCAGCAAACCCCACGACAGGGTGTCGGGATGCTCGAAATGTTGGATTCGCTGGAGGTGGCTCTCGATCCTACTCTGTGATCCTATGATGTCTGACAACTACTGTGGGTGTGGATGGAATGAGATTGGGAAGGGTGGCTCCTCAGAGTAGCTCATCTTAGAATCAGGGGACCCATATATGAGGCCACCCAACATGAGCTACCCGGGACAGGGGCAGGATGGGCACAGTGAGGACGGGAAGTAAGGAGTGACTGCACCTGGACAATGGGGAGCACTTGGGTCCACCCTTCCCCCATATTCTCACCCTGGCTCCCTTCCAGAGTCCATGGCATGAGCTCAGGTGGACAGACCACAGGTGGGATGGGACAGTCACAGACCTCAGGGTCAGAAAAGAACGTTCGTGTGGCTTAATCCTTCCCCTCAAACCCCTCCCTGGAGAAGGTGGGCTTGATTGCTGCCCAGGCCTCTGGCTCGATTCCTAGAATGTACCCAGTGCCCCACCCAGCCTGTAGCAGGCTTATGTTCTAGCCCCTCTTGCTCTGGCACTGCTCCCCACTGAGCTGAGGCCATTACCAATGAGTGTGTGTGCACTTCGAGGAAACAGAGCTAGCTTAGACCTTGGACCTGCCTCTGACCAGTAGAGACAGTCATTCCAGGTCATGTGTCCCTGCAGACACTCTGGAGAGAGTGAAGCTAACTACAGGCTGGAGACAGCCATCACAGGAACTCGCTTCCCAGTGCACACTATGGATGTGAATAGAATGTTAACATGATTGTTAATAGAATGTTAATAGAAACCTTATACAAAGTCACCCCAAACTGAAAGCAATCAAGATGCTATTCAACAGATGAACGAATAAAACCATAAGATAAATACCGTATGCTAACACATATATATGGAATTTAAGGGAAAAAAATGTCATGAAGAACCTAGGGGTAAGATAGGAATAAAGACGCAGACCTACTGGAGAACGGACTTAAGGATATGGGGAAGGGGAAGGGTGAGTTTTGACAGGGCGAGAGAGAGTCATGGACATATACACACTAACAAACGTAGTAAGGTAGATAGCTGGGGGGAAGCAGCCGCAAGGCACAGGGATATTAGCTCGGTGCTTTGTGACAGCCTGGAAGTGTGGGATGGGGAGAGTGGGAGGGAGGGAGACGCAAGAGGGAAGACTTATGGGAACATATGTATATGTATAGCTGATTCACTTTGTTGTAAAGCAGAAACTAACACACCATTGTAAAGCAATTATACCCCAATAAAGATGTTTAAAAAAAAAAAAAAAAAAAAAAACCATACATCTATAAATGAAACTTTTTTTTTTTAATTTTATTTATTTATTTACCGGGGCTACTCTTTTTTGTGGTGCGCGGACTTCTCATCGCGGTGGCTTCTCCCGTTGCGGAGCACGGGCTCCAGGCGCACGGGCCCAGCAGCTGCAGCACATGGGCTCAGTAGTTGTGGCTCACCGGCTCAGCTGCTCCGTGGCATGTGGGATCTTCCCGGAGCGGGGCTCGAACCCACGTCCCCTGCACTGGCAGGTGGATTCTTAACCACTGCGCCACCAGGGAAGCCCTAAATGAAACATTTTCTAACAATACAAAGGAAGGAACTCTTCATACATGCAACAGCTTGGATGAATCGCGAATGCATTATGCTAAATGAAAGAAGCCAGTCTCAAAATGTTACATACTGTGTGATTGTGTTTGTATAATATTTGGAAAAGGTAAAACTATAGGGATGGGAAACAGATCACCAGTCATCAGAGGTTTGGGATGGGGGAGATGGTTTGACTACAAAGCAGCAGAATGAAGGAGATGTGGGGGCTAATGGAACTGTTTTGTATCCTGATTGTGGTGATAGTTACACAACTCTGTCCATGTGTTAAAACTCATGGTACTGAAAACAAAAAAGTTAATTTTACTATGTAATAAATCAAAATATATATAACTAAAAAAATTAAATGTGTCATACATAAAGGCTTGGGAATCATAATGGCATGCAAAATAGTACCAGCATTCTCAAAAGTGACATTGAAAGTCAGAAAACTTTTCAGCCTGAAATTATATATCAGCTATCAAATAAGCATGAAATTAAAGGTAATATTAAAGGTAATATTTGTTCATGCAAAGTCTTAAAAGAAATTATCACCCATGGTACCTGGAGAATGAGTCCCATCAAAACACTGTGGTAAACCAAGAACAATGAAGACATTAATTCTAGGAAGCAGAAGATCCCACTTAGGGGTTTGGTAAAGGAGTGTTCTAGGAGCAACACTCTAGGCAACCAATAAAGATTGAACCTGTGTCCAGGAAAATGATTTCCAACAACAAAGGAATGGACATAGTTGAAGATTGAGAAAATATTGCCAATAGGCCTATGACAGAAATGTAAGCTCTTGAGGGAAGGAACGTCATCAGTTTTTCTCAGTGATGTAGCACCATGTGTTAGAACAGCACCAAGTGTTAGAACAGTACCTTGTAAGCCCTCAATAGAGAATTGTTAAATGGAAAGGAGAGAAAGAGTGAATGCAAAGAGAGGAATTTGATACAGCAAGTATACATCGACTCTTTAGGAGGTTTTATGTGAAGGTGAGCAGAGAAAAATGGTGTAGCTTGAAGGGAAATTGGAATCAAAAGAATGTTTTCTTTAATTGGGAGAAACGACAAGATACTTGTATGCTGATAGGAATGATCCAAAATAGAGAAAAATATTTATGAATGAGGGAAGTTTGTTTCTGATTGCCTGTATACTCTCAATGAAATGGGAAGCAAGGTCATCAGATGAGAGCGAAGGTGGTCCATGATCAGCAAGTACGCCCTCAACTTCCCCGGATCATCTTGTGATCTTCTTCTTTCTTTTAAAGTTTTATTTATTTATTTATTTATTTGGCTGCGCTGGGACTCTGTTGCTGCGCGCGGGCTTTCTCTAGTTGCGGTTAGCAGGGGCTACTCTTCGTTGCGGTGCGCGGGCTTCTAATTGCAGTGGCTTCTCTTGTTGTGGAGCATGGGCTCTAGGCACGCAGGCGTCAGCAGTTGTGGCACGCAGGCTCTAGAGCACAGGCTCCAGTAGCTGTGCCGCACAGGCTTAGTTGCTCCGTGGCATATGGGATCTTCTGGGACCAGGGATCGAACCCGTGTCCTCTCCATTGGCAGGCAGATTCTTAACCACTGTGCCACCAGGGAAGTCCCGTGATCTTCTTGTATGGAATTTTTCATAATAAAGTGCTGTGAAAAATTAAAAAGAAGTGCTTTTGTTCATTAAAAGGTATGATAAAAAGAGTGAAGGCAAGCTAAAAACTAGAAGATATTTACGTAACATGAAATCATCAGAGAATTAAAGTATAGAATACATAAAGAACTTCCACAAATAAATATGCAAACAACCCAAGGGGAAAATGGGCAAAAGACACTAAATGAACACCTCATAGACAAGAAAATCCCCAAGGCCAAGCACATGAAAAGCTGCTCAATATTATTACTAATATTATTACTAATCAAGAAATTGCAAATTAAATCTACAATGAGACACCATTTCACTATCACAAGATTGACAACAATTTTGTACTTTGTAAATATCAAATGTTGATGAGGATGTGGAACACTTAAACACTGTTGATAGGAGTTGAAATTAGCATGACCGCATTGTAAAAAATCTGGCATGATCTAGTAATGTTGGAAATCTTCTTTCCCTATGAGATGACAAGTTCAGTCCTAAGTATGAGCACTGGAACACAGCTTCCCAGCCATTTTATTCTATGGCTCACACAGAAAATGATGATTGTATGGCATATAGCAGTCAGATGACAAAGTTGTTCAGGGCCAGAACCAAGCGGTCCAGGGGCTGCTGTCTGGCTGTCTCTGGAGATGAAGGCCTCAAAGTCCCAGGTCCAAAAGTTGGAAAGCTCTGCCCTGGAAGGCTCTTGTACGTGGGCACCAGGAAACATGCGCCAGAATGTTTATAGTAGCACTATGAATAATATCTGCCCAAATGGAAACAACCCAAATTACCCATTGACAGTAGAATGGATACATAGGTTGAGATACAGTTGATTCTTCTTATTTGTAGATTCCATACTTGCAAATTCCCCTATTTGCTAAAATTCATTTTTAACCACAAATCAGTACCAGAGTGCTATCCTCCTCATTCGAGAGAGCTGTGACAAATTTGAGTTGGTGGAATATGTTCCCAACTGAGGTCAAACAAGGTGTCGCTCTGCCTTCTGGTTTCAGTCTCAGACTGCAAGCAAGTGTCCTTTTCATGATTTATTTGGTGCCACATAGTTTGCATTTTTCTGCTTCTTTGTTGGTGATTTCATAATTAAAGATGGCCTCCAAGCTGTTGGCTGTGAGGTCAATGTTAATGAATCAATAATATTTGTATTAAATAGAGTGCCTTTAGACAGAAACACACATGAAACATGATTACGCAGCGATCAGTCGATGAAAATGTTGTGACCAGCGGATGGTAGGAACTTGAAATTATATTTCCCTTAGGAGCAATGTTTCAGGATTGCCTAATTCAGTGTTCATGGCAACTTTATAGACTGCAAATAACTATCATGATAATGAGAGTCTACTGTATATTCATTTGGTGGAACAGTGTACAGCAATGAAAATGAACAATTGCCTGCCACATGCAACAACAGGGATGAATCTCAGTTACACAGTATCACACGGGAGAAGTCAGAAACAAAACAAATGATTCCATTTACATAAAGACCAAAGGATGCAGCAAAACCAACGTTGTTAGGAATATGAACCTATGTAGAAAATAACTAAAGAAAAGGAAGGGAATGATGAAGACAAAGGATAGAGGTTACTTCTGAGGAGGGTGAAGGGAAAGGAATTGGAGCTTGCATGCAAGGAACTTCTAAGGTTATGGTGACATTTGAAAAAACACTGCTATAAAAGTTTACTGAGGCAATGAATGACTCCCATATCTGTATCCCTCTCCAGCTTTGATCCCTCACTGGTGTTCCAGAACCAAATTTCTAAGTGCATTCTGGCTAATTCCACCTGCATGTCCTATAAGAAACACAACCTTAATGTATCCAAAATCCCATCATTTCCCTCCCAATCTTTCTTTACTTCCTGTGTCCTTATGCTCCCCACCACAAAGTCACTCAAAACGGAAATGTTAGTCATCTTTGACTTCTTCTTCCTCGTGGTGGCCATAGAAACATGTCCCTCCGATCCACTGCAGGATACATAGTAGATTGGCAAGTGCCAGCTGCCACTTCTCTGGCACCACCATTGTTTGTGCCAAGATCCCACATCCTCTGGGTAGCTCCCATCCAGTGACTGAGCATGGCAGGGGCATACTGCTGCAGGACAGGGACTCCTCTAAATGGCAGCTGTAGGTTGGGGACTCCACATGAGCCTGAACAAACCAAACTAAACTGAACGAAAGTTTAGTGTTAGAACGAAACTGCATCAGAGATTCTTCTTATCTGACCCTCCTTTCCCCCACGTCTCTCTTACAGACGTCAGACCCGCATCGCACCCTGAAGAAGAAGACTCATTCCTGCTCCTTCTCCTTTATACTTCACATGCCATTCCCCCATCATGTTCGTTCATCTCCAATCATGCCTTGGTGTCCGTATTTTTGGAGAGCCCAAACTAACAAAAGTGGTACCAGTAGTGGTCTGAGAAGTTAGCTATCAGATGGGGTTTATGGACCAGCTCACTCACTGCGCAAATGACAAAGAGTGTACCATTTTGAGTGTTATGTGGGGCATGGATAATCTCTAGCACAAGGTTACCTCCTGATTCCTTAAGGTTGTATCCATACGTACCTTGAAAAATATCCCAGTGGAGGGTCTTACTTGTGGCCTGTGAGATGATTCAGGCCTTTGAATGGTAGGGAGGGCACTATGTCTATAGGGAGGGCAGAGGCGGCTGTTCATCACTGTTATACTGGCGCCCTGCAAAGACATAATGAGAAACTAAGGGACATTACCAAACAGTTAAGGGCCAAGTGTAAGATTCATGGGGTTTTCTTGGTGGCTTACAAAATGCCCTTGACTCCTGCAGAGACAGCTGAGTAGCTCACACATTATGTGATAACAATAAGTGCAGAACTCCAGAGATGTACACATCCTTGACAAACACAGGCCTGTTATGGGAAGGTCAGGGCCCTTTGTGGAGAAACTTCAGACTCTGAAATGTAGGCCGGGTATATTGCCATGGATGTCTCCAAACGTTGGCTTATCAGATCCAAACGTCCTGAGGCCTCATAGCTTGCAGGGTGGCCCTTCCTTCCCCAGCAACAGCTAACACATGCCCTGTGCTGGTAGACGCTACAGAGTCCGCTCCCCCACAAAGTGACAGACGCCTCTCCCAGGGAAACCCTCATCTCTTCTCCATAAACTCACTGGGATATGCCGAGCCTGATAAGGGGAAAAAGAAATTATACACCAAGAAATAACAAGCCTGTACTGGCAGGAGGAGGGCAGTATCCCTGGAATTGGATTTTGAGGGTGCTGGATCAAGTGGACAGGAATATAAGAGAGGATAAGCAAGTTTTACTGAGCGGAGGCGCTTTCTCATGCCATGGGATTTAACACACGGGCAAGGACTCCCGGAGATGGAGGAAATTCACTGCCAGACTGGCCCTTTGAAACTTTGAGAAAGTGATGGCCCATAAGCAGAGAAGTGGAAATGCCTGCATTGGATGGGCAGATGGCAGAGGAAGGAACAGGAAGTTTGAGTGATGCTAGAACGGACAGAAAAGGTGAGGCCAGTCACATGGCCTCATGGTTATGTCCCACTGTAGGGCTGAGAGGACACATCACTCACCAAAGCCATCAGGAGTGTTCTGGTGAGAGGGGCCCCAGCATCACTAGAAGTTTGCTGGTTGCTCCCCTCTGCAGGCCAATGCCAATGATGGAAGGAAAGTGGTCCCGACCTGGGCTCATTACCACCCATGGGAGCCAACGAATTCTGACATAATAGAGGGCAGAGGGCAGCTCTTAACCAAGAGATGCCAGCAGACCACATTTCCAGTAACGACCAGCAAGGTCAAAGGGGCAGTCAAGAGTGCCTGCTTGACCGGCAGAAAGCTGAGAAGATGGCTCAGACAGCATGGCTCCCTAGGGGCAACTACAGCCAGCAAAAGGCAAGAATGCAAGAGAAGGAGGGCCATCATCCCGCTACAAAGCCACAGTCTCCTGCTCAGTTCCCGGTCCTGAGCCAATTCAGAGACCGGCCCCACTGAAGAGGTGGATGAATCCTGAGGAGGAACGACCCAGAAACAAGGCAGTGGGTTATGACCATCCCTAAAGAGAATGACTGCCATTTCTCAGGTGACTGTATCCCGAGGCTAGAAAAAGACCCAGACACTTCTACTACTACTGGACACAGGATCTGAGCTGACATTGATCCAGGAGGCCCAAAGTGTCATGATGGGGCCTCATTAGAATGGGGCTTATGAGGCCCTGACATTAAAAGGAGTTGGGAATGGAGACCGGTTCACAGTGAGCTGAAGGGGTCCCTGGACCAAAATAGCGGTCATTTCTCCAGTCCCCAAGCTGATAATGATAAGCGATACACTTGGCAGTTGGAGCAATGACTTCTACATTGGGTCACTGCTCTGTTGGGTAAGAGCTATCACGGTGGGGAAAGCCAAGAGGAACCTCTGACACTGGCTCCCACCCCAGGCCAAGAGAGTAAGTCAAAACCAGTATTGGATCCTGGTGAGCATAGGGGGCTAAAGCAGAGATTAGTGACATCATTGGAGACGTATGGGATGCAGGGGAAGAGGAGGTAGGAGAGCCACAGGGACGAAGAGAGTGGAGAATGTGAGAAGAAGTTCCGGAAGTCTGTCACTGGGGGAGGGAGGAAGGGAATGGAAATGGTGAGAGGGAAGACGGAGGCTTCCACTGAATCCACTGCTAATGTTTCCTAGGGTGCTGGTGGATGCAGGAGATTTTGCTATATCCTTCCTTATCCATTTTAACATATCTGAAAGAGCACACCATGACTTAAAAAGTCACTGGGAGAAGTGGAAGTGGGCGGTATCCACAAACGGGCAGGCACCATCGGGGGCAGGCTCGAGGAGGAGGATTGCAGATTTACAGTGCACCCAATCTCCCCTGCTCTGAAACTTCTCCAGCATGGCCAGCTTCTCAAGTGCAGACCCAGAAAACTGGGCCTTTGAGTTCCACAGGCAAGAGGGTTTCAGACACCCCAGGACGTCAGCCAGAGCAGGATGCAGGAGAGAGAGGTGACTGAAGACAGAGGAGTATGAACGGGAAGGAGCAGAAGGAAGGTATGGGAGGAATGGAGCGGTGTCAGAGTAGGAGTTGGGTGGCAGACAAGGGAAATTCTAACACCCATGGGCCGTATAGAAACCAAGGGAGGCACCACTCCCCAGACATCAGTACTGCTCAGCTCAGGGGAGCTGAGAACTGACAGTTCCAAGAAAAATTGAGAGACACCTGGCTATCCACGCCCACCGCCATCACAACTGGTAGCCCTTGGCTGTGCGTCCTTCAAAACTTTGAAACATACTTGTACATATACTTAAATGAATTCTCATATATTACATAGGATTGACTGGTGTGTGTGCGTGTGCCCACACACGCAAGTGATTTAACTTACAAATGTGAATCCAAAGCCATCGTTCTGCAACTTGCAGTTTGAAGTCAGGCAGATGCTTTCGAAAGCTGTGAGAATGGCCTGATGCATTCCGTTGGACTGCCACGCTTTATGCTACTGGATGCTAAGCCACGTTGCATTCATCCATTTCCTTACTGACGGGAATTTGGAGTGTTCCCAGTTTTTCCCGTCACCAACACCCTTGTGCATGTGTTCTTGTAAACTACAGGTACCAGCGTGTCTCCGGAAGAAGTACCAGGCAGCGGACTTGCAGGAGCATAGAAGAAATAGATTCTTTTTTCCTTCCTTTTAAAGATCTTGGGCTAAAAGCAAGGACTCTGGAGTCAGATTGATTGGTTTCAATCCTGCCGCTGATCCCCACGAGCCAAATGACCTTGGGCCAGTGGCCGAACCTCTCAGTGCCTGTTTCCTCACCGGTAAGAGGCCAGTAATAGTTGGTACTATAGGTAAAGGCGTGTCACGCGGATGCATTATTATTTATGCCCAGCGCTTAGAAGAGTGCCAGGCACAGAGCCCGTGCGAGCACTAAGTTGCTTGCAATGGATTCTGCCAAATTACCTCCCAAATGCGTCTCTTGCACCACCGCCACAGGGGTTTGCTCCTAAGCTCTCCCACCCTCGGAATGGTTAAGCTCTTTGAAGGTTGTCAACCTAGTGTGTGAAACCCGATTCGTGGTTTTAGTTCACATCTCCAGGATCAGCGGTGGGGAGCACCTTTTCGGGCGTAACTGGCCACTGCGATTTCCTCTTCTTCGAATTTGCCTCAGAGAGGGCGAAGGGCTGATGGAGCGAGGCCAACCCCAAGCCTATCCGGCAAACCCGCCTGCCAATAATGTCTGCTGAGCCACATTTGATGGAGCAGTTGAGACAGAGACCTTACAGAATGAAAATACGATCCCTTTGCTCTCTGGCCGACCCCTGATCACTGACTGCGGGACTCCTGTGCCCATTCTACTGTTGGGTCGTAAGGCTTGCGGTGGAAGGGAGGCTGGCAAATGCTTTCGGCGCGTGCTAGGCATCCAGCGCCTCCATCTTGACGTTTCATCCTCACCACCCCTGGAGCCCGGCACCCTCACTCCCCAACGCCCTTGACCCCCTGTATAGATGGGAAACGGAGGCTCAGAGCTGTGAGTCTAACCGGAAAGTGGAGGCCGGACAGGAGGAGGCGGGCCCAGAGGCTTGACAGAGGGAAGCACTCCCACCATCCTCTTCACCAGCCAACTGCCCGGACCACCCACCGGCTTGCGAGCAAACCAAAGGCCCTCGACCCCATTGGTTAGGCTTCGAGGGGGCGGGTGAACAAGGCGCTCCCTGGTTGGCGGCGGCCGGACCAGTGAGGAGGCTGCTGCGCGGGCGTGGGAGGCGCGCTGAAAGTGGCGCGTCCTTTCTTTTGAGGCGAGCTCGTGCGGCGCGTGAGGTGGCTGACGCCGCATTCTGAGCGCCGCACGCCTAGCCCACCGTGACCGCGACCGCGACTCGGGCCATCGACCGTCGACCCGGTTCCGGGGCCGCCCGGGTCGCGACATGAGCTCCCCGGATGAGGTGTTTGTGTGGAGAAGGCGTGTCCGCCCAAAGGGCAAGGAGCGGGCCGGCGTCCAGCGGGGACCCGACCCAGGTCCTGAGCCTGAGGAGCCGCGGAGCGGCGAGGGCGGAGGCGGCTTCCCGGACCCCGAGGGCTTCCAGTTGAAGCGGGAGATGCTAGAAGCGCGAGGGCCGGTGCTGTGGGGCCGCAAAGGCGGACCTGGCTCCCCAGATGACCACATGAGGGACCTCCTGGACCTGATCGAGGAGTCTGAGGAGGCCAACCTGCAGCAGCTGACTGACCAGGACGTGCTGGGCGTCCGCAGATACCCGGACCCCGAGGGCTTCGAGTCTGAGCGGGAGATGCTGGAAGCGCGAGGGCCGGTGCTGTGGGGCCGCGAAGGCGGACCTGGCTCCCCAGATGACCATGCGAGGGACCTACTGGACCTGATCGAGGAGTCTGAGGAGGCCAACCTGCAGCAACTGACCGACCAGGACGTGCTGGGCTTCCGCAGATAACCGGACCCCGAGGGCTTCGAGTCTGAGCGGGAGATGCTGGAAGCGCGATGGCCAGTGCTGTGGGGCAGGGAAGGTGGACCTGGCTCCCCAGATGACCACGCGAGGGACCTCCTGGACCTGATCGAGCAGTCTGAGGAGGCCGAGGAGGCCAACCTGCAGCAGCTGACCGACCAGGACGTGCTGGGCGTCCGCAGGTACCCGTCCCCGGAGAGCTCCACTGCCTTCAAAGAGTCCACCGTGTTGACACTGCGCCTCGAGGCGGGTCCCGGCGGTCGAGGAGAGCCCGGCCAGAGCTGTGGGGAGGCGCCGACGGCTCCAGCCGACCCTCTCCACCTCGGTGGGCCTGAAGCGGGCCGGGCCTTGGGGAACCCTAAGAGAGGCACTAAGCGTAGATTGAACGTGGCTGCGGATCGCCAGCGGCGATCCGCGGAAGGCCTGACCTGGCTGCTGTCTGACTCCGAGTCCTCAGATGAATTCAGTGAGACACAGCTGATGACGGTGAGCACTTACCCCAGAGGAGGAGGCCAGGCCAGGCCCAGCAGACCCGAGGATCCCGGGGACACTCCCAGACACTCGAAGTTCCAAGCCAGGGAGAATTTCCTTCACGTGACAGGCTCTTCCCTGTCGTCGGCTCCGCGAGGACTCTCTTCGGTTGTGGAAAGGCAGGGCGTGGGAGAGCAGGGCATCTCTTCCCCTAAGAAAATGCAGAGCGTGCTGTGGGGGAAGGGGGGCAGCAAGCCCAGCTACCCAGGAGCTGCTGCTGCTGCTGCTGCTGCTGCTTCTGCTTCTGCTTCTGCTCCTGCTGCAGGTGGCCTGCCGCGGGTCACTCCTAGGAAGAACGGAGCCCAGGAGAAGAAATCCGTCGGGGGAGCATCCAAAGTTGCCCTGGGGGAAACCTTCCGTTCCCGGGGTCAGCGAATCTCGGCAACTCCCGTGGAACCGGCCACCTTCCCCCCAATCTCTGGTATTCCGCAGCCTGGGAGACCCAAGAGTTATACCTTGGTCCTTTTGGGAACCAAACAGTCCGAGCACAGCGGTGCTGGGAAGAAATCCGTGGTCAGATGGGCAACGGAATCTGAGGCGGTGGCGGGAGAAGATAAGGACCCAAATAGAGACCCAGCCCCAAAGGGCCAGGTGAGTAGGCCATGCTCCTCCTCTCTCCCCACTTTTACCCCCCCCCCACAGCACCCAGGGCATACGTCTTCACCCATGCTGCCTCTGTCCACTCCTCAGAGGTCAGCATTGGGTGCCCCTCGGTCACTGGGTCATTACGATGCCAGATCGGGCTCCTTTTCCTAGGGACAAACATTAAGGTAGCACTTCGGGTGTCCTGGGCCCGGTTCTCCACCCTTGGCCTCTTTCCAGCCTCCTCTGAGAGACTTGGGCTGGGATGGAAGGGAGGGCTGGTAGCTGAATTGGGTAGGGGGATCCCTTAAAAGCTTCCCCGGAAAGCCTCAGTATTTAGACTCACCAGCTTCCTAAATCCTCCTTCCTAGCTGTTCCCCAGACCTTCCTTGCAGGGGGCCTGGTCTCTCAGTGTCCCACTGTTGTCCCTAGATCAGCTCTGCCTGCTGGCCTGGGGATGACAGAGGGTGAAAGTACTAATGAGATCAGCCTTTCAATTCCCTTCCCAGTTCCCTGCCTCACCCTGGCAGGAATCACACATCTCTCTCTCTCTCACTCTCTCTCCCTCTCTCTCTCTCTCTCACACACACACACACACACACACACACACACACACTTCCTTAATCCAAATCGGTGAGAAATTTTTGTTTCAGCTGCTAACTCACAGGCCAGCGGCATCTTATCTGCGCATGCATCGTAGAAAAGCCAGCAGTGGCGACGTCAACACCCGAAGCCCCCAAGATCCAGGACACTCAGAACCCTTGGCCCTGAACCGGGGAGTAGTCATGCCCAGGGGGCCTGCCCCCTCAGGTGACTGTCGTGGGTTTGATTGGAGGGGAGGGAAGAGGGGTTGAGGACAGAAACCTCTGCCTCTGTCTCGGCTGGGGGCACAGCCTTGCTCCCAGGCAGCTTCTCCCACAGGAGACGGGGTGCTGGCAGGGCTGGCCTTGAGCCACATCATCCTGTGTGGGGTTTGTGCGACCGGGGTGATCGGTGGCAGTGCCCCAAACAGCTGCTCCGGGTGTAGACTTGCAGGGGAACAGCCTTTTCTGTTAAGTGCTGTTCGGCCACATTGCTCTCCCACGTGCTGGCTGTGGGTGCAGCTCTGGGAGGGTCGAATCCAGGGCCACATTGTTTGGGGACCACAATGGCGAAATGGCTGCGCCCGGGGAACAGGGGAGGCAGGCCCAGAGACAAGGTTCCAGCCGCTGGGGAGAGCAGGGGCGGCTGGTTGCCAGCAGAGGGTGGTGCTGCCTCACCTCACTTTAGAGCCCCCTTGGCCCTTTCCACCTCACTGGGAGCCTGGGAAGCTGGATTGTGTGTCCTTTCCCTCTCAGGTGACCGGGAGCCACTTGACCATCCCCCAAGACCGGAAACGCAGCAGCAGCCACTGGGAACGCCCTGCTGTCCTTGGGTAATGCTTCCTCTGCATCCTGGAAATGCAGGCCCAAACTCGAGGGTGGGATCTGGGTCCAAGTTCAGCTGACATGTGTGGGCGACCCCTCCCCTGCCCCCATCACGTACCCCACGGAGGGAGCCCACCTCCTTTCCACTGAGGAGCCCTTGCCAGTCAGGCCCCCTGGCTTTGGGGTGGAGGGCCCAGGGGAGAGGAGAAGGTGGAGGAGAGAGGAGGCCAGAGTATACTAATCATTTCTCTTCCTCCTCTGTCTGCTGGCCTAGTGTCTCGAGCTAGAGAGAGAAGTAGACGAACTTAAGGAGCAACTTGGTATGAGGAACCAGGGCCGGAGAGCGGTGTCTTAGTGCAGAACCGGGTGGGCACCTGGGGTGGGGGTGGGCTGCAGGTGCGGTGGGCCTGGCAGGGACGATCATCCCTGTGGGGAGGAGAACCTCTCAGGCCTCCCCCTGGAGCTGGTTGTGCATGTACAGCTGGGCGTGTGTACAAATAGCAAAGTACTGTCTGGACTGCATGCACACTTTGACAACCAGACCAGTCCTAGGGAATGTCCTTCTGATAGGACTTTTAGAGATGCCTCGTTGATTTTTCCTTTGAACTGCTGCTTGGTGTGGCTTCTAAGGTTCTTGTTGGATTGTTTGTTTGTGTGTGTGACAAGTTCTGAGTGGTTGTGGCACGGCCCACAGCATGAGAGCTGCTGGCACACTTTGTTTCCCTTTAGGAACCGGTTCCACATTCAATTTGGGTGGTAGGGAGTGATCAGGCCCAGAGCTCTTTGCATCAGGTCTGGAGGGGTTTCAGGCTTCAGGGCTAGGCGGTTCCTCAGGGGGATGGGGGACAGGCTTCTATATCCCTGTGTCTGGAGCGCCTGGTAATGCCTGTCCCTGTTGCAGCCGCCATGCAGTACCTGGCTGACAAGTCGCAGACCCTTTGAAGTGAGTGTTACACACACCGTACCCCTTCCCACAGTCCTGGCTGTTCAGCAGGGCTGCGGGCTGGCCCTGGCTTGAGGCTCTTCCCTGACTCTGCTGTTTCACAGGTTGAGCCCAGCGTCTTCCTGCAAGAGGAGCAGCTGGTACCTTTGGGGCCCTGGAGCTGTGGCCAAGCTCGTTCCCTCCTGTTCTTCCTCACCTAGGGCTTCCTCTCCCCCTTGTTTTGCCCCTGCCCCGCCCCAGTTACACAGCAGTTTCCAATTAAAGTACCTCTCATATTCTGTGTTCTGCCTTCTCTGTGGAGGGGTAGGGGTCGGGGTAGGGGGCCGGGGCGGGGCGCTGTTCCACCTCACAGCCTTTTCCAGAATGGTATCTCTGGTAGCCTGTGGTGGGGACTCTAGGCCAGTCTCTGCTACCATCCCTGCAGACAAGCCAGCGGAGTGTCCCCGGTCTGGGTCCTGTGTGTGCTCTGCCTGGCCACATTGGCACCTCCTCCCTTTCCCCGAAGGCCCTCTTCTAGTTCTCTCCAAACCCCCCTCCTCCTCTGGGGTCTGGCGGTTCCCATTCATCTCTGCCATTCACCCTTCCCATCAGCAGGAACTCATGACCGCCTTCCAGAGCTCCAATCTGGAAGCATTCACATCCTGCCTGCCGTAGCCAGCTGACCACCGTCCTCCAGCCGGGTCGTCTGTACACCCTTGAGTGGAAATTGGCCCGTCAGGTTCTATGGCAAGTGTGGTTAGTCGGTCTGTGTTGTTGCATGGTCCCCGTCAAATACTCTTCCACCAGCCCCATGACACAGATTTTCCTGGAAATGATATTTCCGTGTCCAAGCTCAATCTCCCAGACTGCCTCGTTAGGACACACGAGATTGAGTCTGAACTCCATGTTCAATTTCCCCCTCACTCGAAGTTGGGGAGCACTTCTTTCCCTCAGCCAGGACCCAGGGCTGTACCATCCTGAGACTCAGAGCGACAGACGTGTTTTAGTGAGGTGAGGGTGGTTCTGCCTGACACCCTTCCCGAAAGACCAGTGTTTTACTACACAAAAGCGGGTATGATGGTAGATTGGCCATTCAAGGTTGGTGACTGTGTGTCCCTGTGTGTGAATAAATGTAATCAGGAGTAATCTCCCTTGAGGGAGAAAGATGTGATTCAGGGAGTAAAGGGAGTAGAGGCCGGTCCAGGTTCTGGAAGGCATCGAATGAACAAAAGCAAGGGTCGGATCTGTTTTGTTCAAGGCTTGTCTTTAAATTCCCAAAACATGGGAGGGTGATGATGCATAAGTCACCAAACCCCACGACAGGGTTTCGGGATACTCGGAATGTTGGATTCGCTGGAGGTGGCTCTCGATCCTACTCTGTGATCCTATGATGTCTGACAACTACTGTGGGTGTGGATGGAATGAGAATGGGAAGGGTGGCTCCTCAGAGTAGCTCATCTTAGAATCAGGGGACCCATATATGAGGCCACCCAACATGAGCTACCCAGGACAGGGGCAGGATGGGCACAGTGACGATGGGAAGTAAGGAGTGACTGCACCTGGACAATGGGGAGCACTTGGGTCCACCCTTCCCCCATATTCTCACCCTGGCTCCCTTCCAGAGTTCATGGCATGAGCTCAGGTGGACAGACCACAGGTGGGATGGGACAGTCACAGATCTCAGGGTCAGAAAAGAACGTTCGTGGGACTTAATCCTTCCCCTCAAACCCCTCCCTGGAGAAGGTGGGCTTGATTGCTGCCCAGGCCTCTGGCTCGATTCCTAGAATGTACCCAGTGCCCCACCCAGCCTGTAGCAGGCTTATGTTCTAGCCCCTCTTGCTCTGGCACTGCTCCCCACAGAGCTGAGGCTATTACCAATGAGTGTGTGTGCACTTCGAGGAAACAGAGTATCTTAGGCCTTGGACCTGCCTCTGACCAGTAGAGACAGTCATTCCAGGTCATGTGTCCCTGCAGACACTCTGGAGAGAGTGAAGCTAACTACAGGCTGGAGACTGCCATCACAGGAACTCCCTTCCCAGTGCACTCTATGTTGGGTGTGGGACCAGCTCAGTTGTATGGCAACAACCCCTCCGGCCTGAACCCCTCTGTGTCAGAGCCCATTCCCCCAGCCTCTAACTACTATGTGCAGACTGGGGAAAAAGTGAAACCAGCACAGAAATACTGCCCCAAGCCCTCAGGGCCCAGCTATATCCTAGAGCAATGGGGAGAGTGCCATCACAACCACGAGAAACCCAACTTCCTCAGGGCTCTTACTCTAGCCCCTCAGGACCCAAACCCACACCTGAAAGGGCAGTGAGGGCCATTGATCATAGAAGAAGCCCCAGCTCACACCTTGTTCTGGCTCTAGCCCCTTCAACTCCGGACCTGTTTCCCACCCGGGCAGTGACTGCCACCACACCCTAAGGGAAGATGCAGCCCATGCTCACTTCATATCTAGCTCTCCCTCCAGAGTCACTGGGCACATGCAGACTGAACAGGGATAGTCTCACCCAAGAACACACCCTCAAGACTGGGATACATAACTGTCTCACCTAATTTCATAGACACAGAGAAAGTTTTTAAAAAATGAGTAGACAGGGGAATATGTTTCAAATTAAGGACAAGAAAAAATGCTGAAGAAAACACAAAGGAACCTGATAAATAATTTAATTGATGAAGAGTTCAAAGCAGTAGTAATATGAATGCTAACTGAACTGGGGAAAAGAATACACGAACACAGTGAGAATTTTTAACAAAGAACTAGAAAATATAAAAAGGACCAGTTAGAGCCGAATATAATAACTGAAATTACAAATACACTAAAGGGAATTAACAGCAGATTAGGTGACAGAGAAGAACACATAAGCAGTCTGGAAAGTAGAATAATGGAAATCACTCAGTCATAAGTGCAAAAAAATTTTTTTACATGAGAATAGTTTAAGGGACCTGTGGGACAACATCAAGCATACTCACATTTGCATTATAGGGGTCCCAGAGGAGAAGAGAGAGAGAAAGGGGTTGAAAATGTATTTGATGAAATTATGGCTGAAAACTTCCCTAATCTGAAGAAAGAAACACAGAGGAAGCACAGTGAGTCCCAAACAAAATGAACCCATACACACCCACATCAAGACATATAATTAAAAGGGCAAAAGTTAAAGAGAGAATTCTGAAGGTAGCAAGAGAAAACCAAGAGTCACATACAAGGGAAGTCCTTTAAGCCTATCAGGTAATTTTTCTGCATAAACTTTGCAGGTCAGAAGACAGTGGCATGATAAGATTTAAAGTGATGAGAGGGAAAACCCTACAACCTAGGATAGTTTACCCAGCAAGGCTATCATTCAGAATTGAAGGAGAGATAAAGGCTTCTCAGAAAAGCCAACATTAAAAGAGTTCATCAATACTAAACCAACCTTACAAGAAGGCTTAAAAAGTCTTCTTGAAGTAAAAAAAAAAAATGGCTACAACAGGAAATAAGAAATTAAAGGATGGGGAAAATATACTGGTGAAGCAATTATATCATAAAGGCTGGGTATTTACCAGTTAAATAAGCTAGTACAAAGGTTAAAAGACAAAAATTGTAAAATCAACTGTAACTACAATAAATAGTTAAATGATAGACATGAAGATGTGAAATATGACATCAAAAACACAAAATGTTGGGAGGTGAGTAAAAAATGTAGAGCTTTCAGAATGTGTTTGAACTTAAATGACTATCGGTTTAAATCAAATAGATATAGATCAACATAAGTGAACTCCATGGTAACCACAAATCAAAGACCTACTATAGATATACCAAAACTAGAGAGAAAGTAACACAAACCTAACACTGAAGAAAATCATCAAATCACAAGAGAGACACTGAAAGAAGAAAGCAATGGAGAAGAACTACAAAAACAACCAGAAAACAAATAACAAAATAGCAATAAGTACATACCTACAAAAAACCACTTTAAATGTCAATGGAGGAGATTGGTTCAAGACGGTGGAGTAGAAGGACGTGTGCTCCTCCCTCCTGTGAGAGCACCGGAATCACAACTAACTGCTGAACAATCATCGACAAAAAGACACTGGAACTCACCAAAAAAGATATCCCACATCCAAAGACAAAGGAGAAGCCGCAATGAGACAGTAAGAGGGGCGCAATCACGATAAAATCAAATCACATAACTGCTGGGTGGGCAACTCACAAACTGGAGAACAACTATACCACAGAAGTCTGCCCACTGCAGGGCTTCCCTGGTGGCACAGCGGTTAAGAATCTGCCTGCCAAGAAAAAAAAAAAAAAGAATCTGCCTGCCAATGCAGGGGACACGGGTTCAAGCACTGGTCCGGGAAGATCCCACATGCTGTGGAGCAGCTGAGCCTGTGTGCCACAACTACTGAGCCTGCACTCTAGGGCCTGAAAGCCACAACTACTGAAGCCTGTGCACCTAGAGCCCCTGCTCTGCAACAAGAGAAACTACCACACTGAGAAACCCACACACGGCAATGAAGAGTAGCCCCTGCTCGCCGCAACTAGAGAAAGCCCACACGCAGCAACAAAGACCCAACACAGCCAAAACTAAATTAATTAATTTAATTATTTTTTTAAAGAAGAAGTCTGTCCACTGCAGTGAAGGTTCTGAGCCCCACATCAGGCTTCCCAACCCGGGGGTCCAGCAACGGGAGGAGGAATCCCCAGAGAACCAGACTTTGAAGGCCAGCGGGAGTTGATTGCAGTACTTCAACAGGACTGGGGGAAACAGAGACTCCACGCTTGGAGGGCACACACAAAGTAGTCTGTGCATCAGGACCCAGGGGGAAGGAGCAGTGACCCCATAGGAGACTGAACCAGTCCTACCTGCTAGTGTCCAAGGGACGTCTACAGAGGTGGGGGTGGCTGTGTCTCAACGCGGGGATAAGGACACTAGCAGCAGAAGTTCTGGGAAGTACTCATTGGCATAAGCCCTCCCAGAGTCCACCATTAGCCCCATCAAAGAGCCTGTAGGCTCCAGTGCTGGGTGGCCTGACCCAAACAACCAACAAGGAGGGAACACGGCCCCACCCATCAGCAGACAACTGGATTAAAATTTTACTGAGCTCTACCCACCAGAGCAACATGCAGCTCTACCCACCACCACTCCTTCCCATCAGGAAGGTTGCACAAGCCTCTTAGGTAGTCTCATCCACCAGAGGGCAGACAGCAGAAGCAAGAAAAACAACCGTGCAGCCCATGGAATAAAAACCATAATCACAGAAAGACAGACAAAATGAAAAGGCAGAGGACTATGTCCCAGATGAAGGAACAAAATAAAACGCCAGAAAAACAACTAAATGAAGTGGAGATAGGCAACTTTCCAGAAAAAGAATTCAAAAAAATGATAGTGAAGATGATCCAGGACCTTGGAAAAAGAGTGGAGTCAAGGATTGAGAAAATGCAAGAAATGTTTAACAAAGACCTACAAGAATTAAAGAAACAAACAGAGACGAACAATACAATAACTGAAATGAGAACTACACTAGAAGGAATCAATAGCAGAATAACTGAGGCAGAAGGCCGAGTACGTGATCTGGAAGACAGAACAGTGGAAATCACTGCCGCGGAACAGAATAAAGAAAAAAGAATGAAAAGAAATGAAGACAGCTTAAGAGACCTCGGGGACAATGTTAAACGCACAAGCATTCGCATTATAAGGGTCCCAGAAGGAAAAGAGAGAGAGAAAGGACCCAAGAGAATATTTGAAGAGATTATAGTCAAAAACTTCCCAAACATGGGAAAGGAAATAGCCACCCAAGTCCAGAAAGCACACAGAGTCCCAGGCAGGATAAACCCAAGGAGAAACACGCCGAGACACATAGTAATCAAATTGACAAAAATTAAAGACAGAAAAATTATTAAAAGCAGCAAGGGAAAAACGACAAATAACATACAAGGGAACTCCCATAAGGTTTACAGCTGATTTCTCAGCAGAAAATCTGCAAGCCAGAAGAGAGTGGTACGATATATTTACAGTGATGAAAAGGAAGAACCTACAGCAAAGAACACTCTACCCAGTAAGGATCTCATTCAGATTTGATGGAGAAATCAAAAGCTTTACAAACAAGCAAAAGCTAAGAGAGTTCAGCACCACCAAACCAGTTCTACAACAAATGCTAAAGGAAATTCTCTAAGCGGGAAACACAAGAAAAAACAAGACACACAAAAACTAACACAGAACAATTAAGAAAATGGTAATACGAACATACATATTGATAATTACCTTAAATGTGAATGGATTAAATGCTGCAAACAAAAGACACAGGCTCGCTGAATGGATATAAAAACAAGACCCATCTATAGGCTGTCTACAAGAGACCCACTTCAGACACAGGGACACATACAGACTGAAAGTGACGGGATGGAAAAGAAGATTCCATGCAAATGAAAATCAAAAGAAAGGTGGAGTCGCAATACTCATATTAGATAAAATAGACTTTAAAATAAAGAATTTTAAAAGAGAAGAGGAAGGGCACTGCATAATGATCAAGAGATCAATCCAAGAAGAAGATATAGCAATTATAAATATGGGGAAGGCGCATACGCTAAACTGATAGTCAAGTCGCGGAATTGTCTTGGTCCACCTCTCCGTTCAACCAGCCGTTATGTCCTCTCCATGACCTCCTCCAGCTGGATTTTAGCTTGGACAAACCACTCTCCCTGCCCCACTGTTGGCCCACCACAGGAAAGAGTAATTATCGTGTGGCTGACAGGATCTTGGTGCTCCGGTCGGGTATCAGGCCTGTGCCTCTGAGGTAGGAGAGCCGAGTTCAGGACATTGGTCCACCAGAGACCTCCCAGCTCCATGTAATATCAAATGGGGACTCTCTCCCAGAGATATCCACCTCAATGCTAAGACCCAGCTCCACTCAACAATGAGCAAGCTACAGTGCTGGACACTCTATGCCAAAAAACTAGTAAGACAGGAACACAAGCCCACCCATCAGCAGAACAGCTACCTAAAATCATAATAAGGTCACAGACACCCCCAAAACATACCACTGGACGAGGTCCTGCCCACCAGAAAGACAAGATCCAGCCTTATACACCAGAACATAGGCAATAGTCCCTGCCACCAGGAAGCCTACACAACCCACTGAACCAAACTTAGCCACTGGGAGCAGACACCAAAAACAGTGGGAACTACGATCCTTTAGCCTGAGAAAAGGAGACCCCAAACACAGTAAGATAAGCAAAATGAGAAGACAGAGAAACAGACAACAGATGAAGGTGAAAGGAAAAACACAACAGACCAAACAAATGAAGAGTAAATAGGCAGTGTACCTGAAAAAGAATTCAGAGTAATGATAGTAAAGATGATTGAAAATCTTGGAAATAGAATGGAGAAAATGCAGAAAAGTTTAACAAGGACCTAGAAGAACTAAAGAGCAAACAAATGATGAACAACACAATAAATGAAATGAAAAATTCTCTAGAAGTAATTAATAGCAGAATAACTGAGGCAGAAGAACAGATAAGTGATCTGGAAGATAACATAGTGGAAATAAGTACTGCAGAGCAGAATAAAGAAAAAAGAATGAAAAGAACTAAGGACAGTCCTAGAGACCTCTGGGACAACATTAAACGCATCGACATTCGAACTACAGGGGTCCCAGAAGAACAAGAGATAAAGAAAGGGACTGAGAAAATATTTGAAGAGATTATAGTTGAAAATTTCCCTAATATGGAAAAAGAAATCGTCAATCAAGTCCAGGAAACACAGGGAGTCCCATATAGGATAAATCCAAGGAGAAACACACCAAGACACATATTAATCAAACTATCAAAAATTGAAAATCAAGACAAAATATTAAAGGCAGCAAGGGAAAAACAACAAATAACATACAAGCAAATCCCCATAAGGTTAACAGCTGATTTTTCACCAAAAACTCTGCAGGCCTGAAGGGAGTGGCAAGACATATTTAAAGTGATAAAAGGGAGAAAACTACAACCAAGATTGCTCTACCCAGGAAGGATCTCATTCAGATTCAACAGAGAAATTAAAGCATCTACAGATGAGGAAAACTTAAGAGAATTCAGCACAACCAAACCGGCTTTACAAGAAATGTTAAAGGAACTTCTCTAGACAGGAAACACAAGAGAAGGTAAAGACCTACAATAACAAACCCAAAACAATATTTAAAAAATGGTAATAGGAACATACATATCGATAATTACCTAAAATGTAAATGGATTAAATGCTCCAACCATACATTGTTTTGTATGCTGAATGCATACAAAAACAAGATGTGTATATATACTGTCTACAAGAGACCACTTCAGAACTACAAACACATACAGACTGAAAGTAAGGGGATGAAAAAGATATTCGATGCAAATGGAAATCAAAAGAAAGCTGCAGTAGAAATTCTCATATCAGACAAAATAGCCTTTAAAATAAAGACTATTACAAGAGACAAAGAAGGGCACTACATAATGATCAAGGGATCGACAAAGGAAGAAGATATAACAATTGTAAATATTTATGCACCCAACATAGGAGCACCTCAATACATAAGGCAAATACTAACAGCCATAAAAGGGAAAATTAACAGTAACACAATCATAGTAGGGGACTTTAACACCCCACATTCACCAATGGACAGATCATCCAAAATAAAAATAAATAAGGAAAAACAAGCTTTAAATGATACATTAAACAAGATGAACTTAATTAATATTTATAAGACATTCCATCCAAAGACAACAGAATACACATTCTTCTCAAGTGCTCATGGAACATTCTCCAGGATAGATCATATCTTGGGTCACAAATCAAGCCTTGGTAAATGTAAGAAAATTGAAATTGTATCAAGTATCTTTTCCGATGACAGCGCTATGAGACTAGATATCAATTACAGGAAAAGATCTGTATACAATACAAGCACATGGAGGCTAAACAATACACTACTGAATAACCAAGTGATCACTGAAAAAATCAAAGAGGAAAGCAAAAAAAACCTAGAGAAAATGACAGTGGGTTTACGACAACCCAAAACCTATGGGATGCAGCAAAAGAAGTTCTAAGAGGGAAGTTTATAGCAATACAATCCTACCTTAAGAAAAGGAAACATCTCAAATAAACAACCTAACCTTGCACCTAAAGCAATTAGAGAAAGGAGAACAAAAAAACCCAAAGTTAGCAGAAGGAAAGAAATCATACACATCAGATCAGAGATAAATGAAAAAGAAATGAAGGAAATGATAGCAAAGATCAATAAAATTAAAAGCTGGTTCTTGGTGAAGATAAACAAAATTGATAAACCATTAGCCAGACTCATCAAGAAAAAGAGGGAGAGGACTCAAATCAATAAAATTAGAAATGAAAAAGAAGTTACAACAAACAACGAAGAAATACAAAGGATCATGAGAGATTACCACAAGCAACTATATGCCAATAAAATGGACAGCCTGGAAGAAATGGACAAATTCTTAGAAATGCACAACCTGCTGAGACTGAACCAGGAAGAAACAGAATATATGAACAGACCAATTGCAAGCACTGAAATTGAAACTGTGATTTAAAATCTTCCAACAAACAAAAGCCCAGGACCAGATGGCTTCACAGGCGAATTCCCTCAAACATTTAGAGAAGAGCTAACACCTGTCCTTCTCAAACTCTTCCAAACTATAGCAGACGGAGGAACACTCCCAAACTCATTCTAGGAGGCCACCATCACCCTGACACCGAAACCAGACAAGGATGTCACAAAGAAAGAAAACTACAGGCCAATATCACTGATGAACATAGATGCAAAAATCCTCAACAAAATGCTAGCAAACAGAATCCAACAGCACGTTAAAAGGATCATACACCATGATCAAGTGGGCTTTATTCCAGGAATGCAAGGATTCTTCAACATACACAAATCAATCAACGTGATACACCATACTAAGAAACTGAAGGAGAAAAACCATATGATCATCTCAATAGATGCAGAGAAAGCTATCGACAAAATTCAACACCCCTTTATGATAAAAACCCTCCAGAACGTAGGCATAGAGGGAACTTTTCACAACATAATAAAGGCCATATATGACAAACCCACAGCCAACATCATCCTCAATGGTGAAAAACTGAAATCATTTTCACTAAGATCAGGAGCAAGACAACGTTGCCCACTCTCACCACTATTATTCAACATAGTTTTGGAAGTTTTAGCCACAGCAATCAGAGAAGAAAAAGAAATAAAAAGAATCCAAATAGAACAACAAGAATTAAAGCTGTCACTGTTTGCAGATGACATGATACTATACATAGAGAATCCTAAAGATGCTACCAGAAAACTACTAGAGCTAATCAATGAATTTGGTAAAGTAGCAGGATACAAAATTAATGCACAGAAATCTCTTGCATTCCCATACACTAATGATGAAAAATCTGAAAGTGAAATTAAGAAAACACTCCCATTTACCATTACAACAAAAAGAATAAAATATCTAGGAATAAACCTACCTAAGGAGACAAAAGACCTGCATGCAGAAAACTCTACAACACTGATGAAAGAAATTAAAGATGATACAAATAGATGGAGAGATATACCATATTCTTGGATTGGAAGAATCAACATTGTGAAAATGACTCTACTACCCAAAGCAATCTACAGATTCAATGCAATCCCTATCAAACTACCACTGGCATTTTTCACAGGAATAGAAAAAAAAATTCACAATTTGTATGGAAACACAAAAGACCCCGAATACCCAAAGCAATCAGGAAAAAGAAAAACGGAGCTGGAGGAATCAGGCTCAGTGACTTCAGACAATACTACAAAGCTACTGTAATCAAGACAGTATGGTACTGGCACAAAAACAGAAATATAGATCAATGGAACAGGATAGAAAGCCCAGAGATAAACCCACACACATATGGTCACCTTATCTTTGATAAAGGAGGCAAGAATATACAGTGGAGAAAAGACAGCCGCTTCAATAAGTGGTGTTGGGAAAACTGGACAGGTACATGTAAAAGTATGAAATTAGAACACTCCCTAACACTATACACAAAAATAAAGTCAAAATGGATTAAAGACCTAAATGTAAGGCCAGACCCTATCAAACTCTTAGAGGAAAACTTAGGCAGAGCACTCTATGACATAAATCACAGCAAGATCCTTTTTGACCCACCTCCTAGAGAAATGGAAATAAAAACAAAAATAAACAAATGGGATACTTAAAAGCTTTTGCACAGTGAAGGAAACCATAAACCAAAAGACAAACCTCAGAATGGGAGAAAATATTTGCAAATGAAGCAACTGACAAAGGATTAATTTCCAAAATTTACAGCAGATCAATAACAAAAAAACAAACAACCCAATCCAAAAATGGGCAGAAGACCTAAATAGACATTTCTCCAAAGGAGATATACAGATTGCCAACAAACACATGAAACAATGCTCAACATCATTAATCATTAGAGAAATGCAAATCAAAACTACAATTAGATATCATCTCACACCGGTCAGAATGGCCATCATCAAAAAATCTAGAAACAATAAATGCTGGGGAGGGTGTGGAGAAAAGGGAACACTCTTGCAATGTTGGTGCAAATGTAAATTGATACTGCCACTATGGAGAACAGTACGGAGGTTCCCTAAAAAACTACAAATAGAACTACCATAAGACCCAGAAATCCCAATACTGGGCATATACCCTGAGAAAAACATAATTCAAAAAGAGTCATGTACCAAAATGTTCATTGCAGCTCTATTTACAATAGCCAGGACATGCAAGCCACCTAAGTGTCCATCAACAGATGATGGGTAAAGAAGATGTGGCACATATATACAGTGGAATATTACTCAGCCATAAAAAGAAACGAAATTCAGTTATTTGTAGTGAGGTGGATGGACCTAGAGTCTGTCATACAGAGTGAAGTAAGTCAGAGAAAAACAAATACTGTATGCTCACACATATATATGGAATCCAAGAAAAAAAAAAGGTCATGAAGTAGCTAGGGGTAAAACGGGAATAAAGACACAGACCTACTAGAGCATGGATCTGAGGATATGGAAAGGAGGAAGGGTAAGCTGTGACAAAGTGAGAGAGTGGCATGGACATATATACACTACCAAACATAAAATAGGTAGCTACTGGGAAGCAGCCTCATAGCACAGGGAGATCAGCTAGGTGGTTTGTGACCACGTAGAGGGGTGGGATAGGGAGGGTGGTAGGGAGAGAGACACTAGAGGGAAGAGATATGGGAACATATATATATATGTATAACTGATTCACTTTGTTATAAAGGAGAAACTAACAGACCATTGTAAAGCAATTATACTTCAATAAAGATGTTTTAAAAATCTGGAAACAGGGCTTCCCTGGTGGCGCAGTGGTTGAGAGTCTGCCTGCCGATGCAGGGGACACGGGTTCGTGCCCCGGTCCGGGAAGATCCCACATGCCGCAGAGCGGCTGGGCCCGTGAGCCATGGCCGTTGAGCCTGCGCGTCCGGAGCCTGTGCTCCGCAATCGGAGAGGCCACAACAGTGAGAGGCCCACGTACTGCAAAAAAAAAAAAAAAAAAAAATCTGGAAACAATAAATGCTGGAAAGGGTGTGGAGAAAAGGGTACACTCTGCACTCTTGGTGAGAATGCAAATTGATACAGCCACTATGGAGAACAGTATGGAGGCTCCTTAAAAAACTGAAAATAGAACTACCGTGTGACCCAGCAATCCCACTACTGGGCATATACCCTGAGAAGACCATAATTCAAAAAAAGTCATGTACCAAAATGTTCATTGCAGCTCTATTTACAATAGCCAGAACATGGAAGCAACCTAAGTGTCCATCACCAGGTGAATGGATAAAGAAGATGTGGCATATGTATACAATGGAATATTACTCAGCCATAAAAAGAAACGAAATTGAATTATTTGTAGTAAGGAGGATGGACCTAGAGACTGTCATACAGAGTGAAGTAAGTCAGAAAGAGAAAAATAAATACCGTATGCTAACACATATATATGGAATCTTAAAAAAAAAAGGTTCTGAAGAACCCTAGGGGCAGGAGAGGAATAAAGATGCAGATGTAGAGAATGGACTTGAGGATGGGGGAAGGAGAAGGGTAAGCTGGGACGAAATGGGAGAGTAGCATGGACCTATATATACTACGAAATGTAAAATAGACAGCTACTGGGAAGCAGCTGCATAGCACAGGGACATCAGCTCAGTGCTTTGTGACCACTTAGAGGGGTGGGATAGGGAGGGTGGGAGGGAGACGCAAGAGGGAGGAGATATGGGGATATATGTATATGTATAGCTGTTTCACTTTATTATAAAGCAGAATCTAACACACCATTGTAAAGCAATTATACTCCAATAAAGATGTTAAATATATATATATATATATATGCACTTCACATAGGAGTAACTCAGTACATAAGGCAAATGTTAACAGCTATAAAAGAAGAAATCGACAGTAACACAATAATAGTGGGGGACTTTAACAACTCGCTTATACCAATGGACAGATCATCCAGACAGAAAATTAATAAGGAAAGACAAGCTTTAAATGACACAGTAGACCAGATAGATTTAATTGGTATTTATAGGACATTCCATCTGAAAACAGCAGATTACACTTTCTTCTCAAGTGCACACAGAATATTCTCCAGGACAGATCACATCTTGTGTCACAAATCAAGCCTTGGTAAATTTAGGAAAATTGAAATCATATCAAACATCTCCCTGACGAAAACACTGTGAGATTAGAAATAAACTACAGTGAATAAAACGTAAAAAACACAAACACATGGAGGTTAAACAATATGTTACTAAATAGCCGAGCGATCACTGAAGAAATCAAAGAGGAAATCAGAAAATACCTAGAGATAAATGTCAATGAAAACACGACGACCCCAAACCTATGGGATGCAGCAAAAGCAGTTCTAAGGGGGAAGTTTATAGCAATACAATCCTACCTCAAGAAACAAGAAAAGTTTCAAATAAACAATCTAACCTTACACCTAAAGGAACTAGAGAAAGAAGAAGAACAGAAGAAAAAAAAAAACCCCAAAGTTAGTAGAAGGAAAGAAATCATAAAGATCAGAGCAGAAATAAATGAAATAGAAACAAAGAAAACAGTAGTAATGATCAATAAAACTAAAACTGGTTCTTTGAGAAGATAAACAAAATTGATAAACTTTTAGCCAGACTCATCAAGAAAAACAGGGAGAGCAATCACATAAATAAAATCAGAAATGAAAAAGAAGTTACACCATACATTGCAGAAATACAAGGGATCATAAGAGAGTACTACAAGCAACTATATGCCAATAAAATGGACAACCTGGAAGAAATGGACAAATTCTTAGAAAGGTATAACCTGCCAAGACTGAATCAGGAAGAAATAGAAAATATGAACAGACAAATCACAAGTAATGAAATGGAAAGAGTGATTAAAAATCTTCCAACAAACAAAAGTCCAGGACCAGATGGCTTCACAGGTAAATTCTATCAAACATTTAAAGATGAGCTAACACCCAGCCTTCTCAAACTCTTCCAAAAAATTGCAGAGGAAGGAAAACTCCCAAACTCATTCTATGAGGCCACCATCACCCTGATACCAAAACCAGACAAAGATACTACAGAAAAAGAAAAATACAGACCAATATCACTGATGAATATAGATGCAAAAATCCTCAACAACACACTAGCAAACAGAATTCAACAGCACATTAAAAGGATCATACACCATGATCAAGTGGGGTTTATTCCAGGAATGCAAGGATTCTTCAATATACGCAAATCTATCAATGTGATAAACCATATTAACAAATTGAAGGAGAAAAACCATATGATCATCTCAATAGATGCAGAGAAAGCTTTCGACAAAATTCAACACCCATTTATGATAAAAACCCTCCAGAAAGTAGGCATAGAGGGAACTTTCCTAAACATAATAAAAGCCATATATGACAAGCCCACAGCAAACATCATCCTCAATGGTGAAAAACTGAAAGCATTTCCACTAAGATCAGGAACAAGACAAGGTTGCCCACTCTCACCACTCTTATTCAACATAGTTTTGGAAGTTTTAGCCACAGCAGTCAGAGAAGAAAAGGAAATAAAAGGAATCCAAATCGGAAAAGAAGAAGTAAAGCTGTCACTGTTTGCAGATGACATGATACTATACATAGAGAATCCTAAAGATGCTACCAGAAAACTACTAGAGCTAATCAATGAATTTGGTAAAGTAGCAGGATACAAAATTAATGCACAGAAATCTCTGGCATTCCTATATACTAATGATGAAAAATCTGAAAGTGAAATCAAGAAAACACTCCCATTTACCATTGCAACAAAAAGAATAAAATATCTAGGAATAAACCTACCTAAGGATATGAAAGACCTGTATGCAGAAAATTATAAGACACTGATAAAAGAAATTAAAGATGATACAAATAGATGGAGAGATATACCATGTTCTTGGATGGGAAGAATCAACATTGTGAAAATGACTCTACTACCCAAAGCAATCTACAGATTCAATGCAATCCCTATCAAACTACCACTGGCATTTTTCACAGAACTAGAACAAAAAATTTCGCAATTTGTATGGAAACACAAAAGACCCCGAATAGCCAAAGCAATCTTGAGAACGAAAAAAGGAGCTGGAGGAATAAGGCTCCCTGACTTTAGACTATATTACAAAGCAACAGTAATCAAGACAGTATGGTACTGGCACAAAAACAGAAAGATAGATCAGTGGAACAGGATAGAAAGCCCAGAGATAAACCCACGCACATATGGACACCTTATCTTTGATAAAGGAGGCAGGAATGTACAGTGGAGAAAGGACAGCCTCTTCAATAAATGGTGCTGGGAAAACTGGACAGGTACATGTAAAAGTATGAGATTAGATCACTCCCTAACACCATACACAAAAATAAGCTCAAAATGGATTAAAGACCTAAATGTAAGGCCAGAAACTATCAAACTCTTAGAAGAAAACATAGGAAGAACACTCTATGACATAAATCACAGCAAGATCCTTTCTGACCCACCTCCTAGAGTAATGGAAATAAAAACAAAAATAAACAAATGGGACCTAATGAAACTTCAAAGCTTTTGCACAGCAAAGGAAACCATAACCAAGACCAAAAGACAACCCTCAGAATGGGAGAAAACATTTGCAAATGAAGCAACTGACAAAAGATTAATCTCCAAAATTTACAAGCAGCTCATGCAGCTCAATAACAAAAAAACAAACAACCCCATCCAAAAATGGGCAGAAGACCTAAATAGACATTTCTCCAAAGAAGATATACAGAATGCCAACAAACACATGAAAGAATGTTCAACATCATTAATCATTAGAGAAATGCAAATCAAAACTACAATGAGATATCATCTCACACCAGTCAGAATGGCCATCATCAAAAAATCTAGAAACAATAAATGCTGGAGAGGGTGTGGAGAAAAGGGGACACTCTTGCACTGCTGGTGGGAATGTGAATTGGTTCAGCCACTGTGGAGAACAGTATGGAGGTTCCTTAAAAAACTACAAATAGAATTACCATATGACCCAGCAATCCCACTACTTGGCATATACCCTGAGAAAACCAAAATTCAAAAAGAGTCATGTACCAAAATGTTCATTGCAGCTCTATTTACAATAGCCAGGACATGGAAACAACCTAAGCGCCCATCATCGGATGAATGGATAAAGAAGATGTGGCACATATACACAATGGAATATTACTCAGCCTTAAAAAGAAATGAAATTGAGCTATTTGTAATGAGATGGATAGACCTAGAGTCTGTCATACAGAGTGAAGTAAGTCAGAAAGAAAAAGACAAATACCGTATGCTAACACATATATATGGAATTTAAGGGAAAAAAATGTCATGAAGAACCTAGGGGTAAGATAGGAATAAAGACGCAGACCTACTGGAGAACGGACTTGAGGATATGGGGGGGGGAAGGGTGAGTTTTGACAGGGCTAGAGAGAGTCATGGACATATACACACTAACAAACGTAGTAAGGTAGATAGCTGGGGGGAAGCAGCCGCAAGGCACAGGGATATTAGCTCGGTGCTTTGTGACAGCCTGGAAGGGTGGGATGGGGAGAGTGGTAGGGAGGGAGACGCAAGAGGGAAGACATATGGGAACATATGTATATGTATAGCTGATTCACTTTGTTATAAAGCAGAAACTAACACACCATTGTAAAGCAATTATACCCCAATAAAGATGTTTAAAAAAAAAAAAAAAAGAAAAAAAAAAAAGGATCATACACCGTGATCAAGTGGGATTTATCCCAGGGTTGCAAGGCTTCCTCAATATACACAAATCAATGTGATACACCATATTAACAAATTGAAGAATAAAAGCCATATGATCATCTCAATAGATGCAGAAAAAGCTTTTGACAAATTTCAACACCAATTTATGGTAAAAACTCTCCAGAAAGTGGGCATCGAGGGAACCTACCTCAACAAAATAAAGGCCATATATGACAAACCCACAGCAAACATCAATCTAAATGGTGGGAAATAAAAATGAAAGCATTTCTTCTAAGATCAGGGTGAAGACAAGGATGTCCACTCTCACCACTATTATTCAACATAGTTTTGGAAGTCTTAGCCACAGCAATCAGAGAAGAAAAAGAAATAAAAGGAATCCAAATTGGAAACGAAGAGGTAAAACTGTCACTGTTTGCAGATGACATAATACTATACATAGGAAATCCTAAAGATGCCACCAGAAAACTACTAGAGCTAATCAATGAATTTGGTAAAGTTGCAGGATATAAAATTAATGCACAGAAATCTTTTGCATTCCTATACACTAACAATAATAGGTCAGAAAGAGAAATGAATGAAACAATCCCATTCATCACTGCAACAAAAAGAACAAAATACCGAGGAATAAACCTACCTTAGGAGGTATAAGACATATACTCAGGGCATCCCTGGTGGCGCAGTGGTTAAGAATCCACCTGCTAATGCAGGGGACATGGGTTCGAGCCCTGATACGGGAAGATCCCACATGTCACGGAGCAACTAAGCCTGTGCACCACAACTACTGAGCCTGCACTCTTGAGCCTGCATGCCACACTACTGAAGCCCGCGCACCTACAACCCATGATCCACAAGAAGAGAAGCCCCGCTCTCAGCAACTAAAGAAAACCCACATGCAGCACCGAAGACCAAATGCAGCCAAAAATTAAATAAATGAATAAATAAATAAATTTATTTAACAAAACAAACAAGACATATACTCAGAAAACTATAAGACACTGTTGAAAGAAATCACAGATGACACAAACAGATGGAGTGACATACCATGTTCCTGGATTGGAAGAATCAATATTGTGAAAACGACTATTCTAATCAAAGCAATCTACAGATTCAATGCAATCCCTGTCAAATTACCAGTGACAATTTTTTACAGAACTAGAACCAAAAACTTTAAAGTTTGTATGGAGACAAAAAAAAATCGCAAATAGCCAAAGCAATCTTCAGGGAAAAAAACAAAAAAGTAGCTGGAGGAATCGGACTCCCTGACTTCAGACTATATTGCAAAGCTACAGTAATCAAGACAATATGGTACTGGCACAAAAACAGAAATATAGATGAATGGAACAGGATAGAAAGCCCAGAGATAAATCCACGCACCTATGGTCAACTAATCTATCACAAAGGAGGCAAGGATATACAATGGAGAAAAGACATTCTCTTCAATAAGTGGTGCTGGGAAAACTGGACAGCCACATGTAAGAGAATGAAATTAGAATACTCCTTAACACCATACACAGAAATAAACTCAAAATGGATTAAAGACCTAAATGTAAGACTGGGCTTTATAAAACTCTTAGAGGAAAATATAGGAAGAACACTCTTTGACATAAGTCACAGCAAGATCTTTTTTGACCCACTTCCTACAGTAATGGAAAGAAAAACAAAAATAAACAAATGGGGGCTTTCCTGGTGGCGCAGTGGTTGAGAGTCCACCTGCCAATGCAGGGGACACAGGTTTATGCCTCGGTCCGGGAAGATCCCACATTCTGCTGAGGGGCTGGGCCCGTGAGCCATGACTGCTGGGCCTGCGTGTCCAGAGCCTGTGCTCTGCAATGGGAGAGGCCACAACAGTGAGAGGCCCATGTACCACAAAATAATAATAATAATAAATAAATAAATAAACAAATGGGACCTAATGAAACGTAAAGCCTTTTGCACAGCAAAGGAACTATAAACAAGACCAAAAGACAACCCTCAGAATGGGAGAAAATATTTGCAAAGGAATCAACAGACAAACGATTAATCTCCAAAATATAAACAGCTCATGCAGCTCAATATAAAAAATAAAATCCAGTCAAAAAATGGGCAGAAGACCCAAATAGACATTTCTCCAAAGAAGACATACAGATGGCCAAGAAGCACATAAAAGCTGCTCAGGGGCTTCCCTGGTGGCGCAGTGGCTGAGGCTCCGCCTGCCGATGCAGGGGACACGGGTTCGTGCCCTGGTCTGGGAAGATCCCATGTGCCATGGAGTAGCTGGGCCTGTGGGCCATGGCCACTGGGCCTGTGCATCCAGAGCCTGTGCTCCATGGTGGGAGAGGCCACAACAGTGAGAGGCCCGCGTACCACAAAAAAAAAAAAAAAAAAAAAGCTGCTCAACATCACTAATTATTAGGGAAATGCAAATCAAAACTACAATGAGATATCACCTCACAGTGGTTAGAATGGGCATCATCAGAAAATCTACAAACAATAAATTCTGGAGAGGGTGTGGGAAAAGAGAACCCTCTTGCACTGTTGGTGGGAATATAAATTGATACAACCACTATGGAGAACAGTATGGAGGTTCCTTAAAAAACTAAAAATAGAATTACCATATGACCCAGCAATCCCACCACTGGGCATATACCCAAAGAAAACCATAATTCAAAAAGACACATGCACCCCAATGTTCATTGCAGCACTATTTACAATAGCCAGGTAATGGAAACAACCTAAATGTCCATCGACAGATGAATGGATAAAGAAGTTGTGGTACATATATACAATGGAATATTACTCAACCATAAAAAGGAATGAATTGGGTCATTTGTAGAGTTAGATGGCCATAGAGACTGTCACACAGAGTGGAGTAAGTCAGAAAGAGAAAAAAGATATTATATATTAAGGCATATATGTGGAATCTAGAAAAATGGTATAGATGAACCAGTTTACAAGGCAGAAATAGACACAGAGATGTAGGGAACAAATGTATGGACAGCAAGGGGGGAAAGTGGGGGTGGGGGTGGGGGATGGGATGAATTGGGAGATTGGGATTGACATATATACACTAATATGTATAAAATAGATACCTAACAAGAACCTGCTGTATAGCACAGGGAACTCCACTTCACTGTACAGTAGAAACTAACACAACATTGTAAAACAACTATACCCCAATAAAAAAATAAGAAAGAAAAAATAAAGAAGCAGTGAAAACCACAAAAAAATGTCAGTGGACAAAATCCTCCAATCAAAAGACATCAGGTTGGATTGGATTTTAAAAATAAGTAAATAGAAACAAGACCCATCTTTATGCTGCCTATAAGAGACTCAACTCAGAATGAGAGACACACACAGACTAAATGTGAGGGGATCGAAAAAAATATTCCATGCAAATGGCCACAACAAGAAAGCTGTGGTAGAAATACACATATCAAAGTAGACTTTAAAACAATGTCTATAATAAAAGACAAAGAAAGGCATCATATAATGATAAAGGTGTCAATAGAAGAAGAGGTTACAACATTCATAAACACATATGCACCTAATATAAGAGCACATAAATATATAAAGCAGGCCTTCCCTGGTGGCGCAGTGGTTGACAGTCCACCTGCCGATGCAGGGGACACGGGTTTGTGCCCCGGTCCGGGAGGATCCCACATGCCGCAGAGCGGCTGGGTCCATGAGCCATGGCGGCTGAGCCTGCGCGTCCGGAGCCTGTGCTCCGCAACGGGAGGGGCCACAGCAGTGAGAGGCCCACGTACCGGAAAAAAAAAAAAAAAAAAATATATATATATATATATACACATATATATAAAGCAAATATTAACAGAAATAAAGGGAGAAATTGACAATAATACAATAATAACAGCGGACGTAAACAACACACGTAAACATCAGTGGACAGATCATCCACATAGAAAATCATTAAAGAAACAGTGGCCTTAAATGACACATTTGATCAGTGAACTTAATAAATATCTATAGGACATCGCATCCAAAAACAGCAGAATACACATTCCTTTCAAGTGCACATGGATTATTCTCCAGGATAGAGCACATACTAGGCCACAAAAGAAGTCTCAACAAATTTAAGAAGATAGAAATTACATCTAGCACTTTTTCTGATCACAATGGTATAAAACTAGAAATCAGTTACAGGAAGAAAAATTGGAAAAACACAAACACATAGAGACTAAACAACATACTGCTAAAAAAAACCAATTGGTCAATGAAAAACTCAAAGAGGAAATCAGAAAATACCTTGAGAAAAATGAAAATTAAAAACACCTTTCCAAAATCCACGGGATGCAGCAAAAGCAGTTCTAAGAGGGAAGTTTATAGAGATACATACATGCCTCAAGAAACAAGAAAAATCTCAAATAAACAACCTAACTTCCATCTAAAGGAATTAGAAAAAGAACAAACAAAGCCCAGCAGAAGGAATGAAATAATAAATTTCAGAGCAGAAATAAATAAAATAGATACCAAAAAAAAAAAAGAAACAATCAATGAAACCAAGAGTTGGGGTCTTTTTTTAAGATAAACAAAATTGATAGGACTTTAGCCAGACTCCTTAAGAAAAAAAGAGAGAGGACCCAAATAAAGAAAATAAGAAATGAAATAGGAGAAATTGCAACCAACATCAGAGAAATACAAATGATCATAAGAGAACAGTATGAAAACTTATATGCCACGAAATTGGACAACCTAGAAGAAATGGATAAATTCCTAGAAACATACAATCTTCCAAGACTTAATCGGGAAAAAATAGATAATCTGAACAAACTGATTACTACTACTGAAATTGAATCAGTAATCAAAAAGCACCCAGCAAACAAAATTCGAGGACCAGACGGCTGCACAGGGAAATTTTACCAAGCGTACAAAAAGGGAACCCTCCTGCACTGTTGGTGGGAATGTAAATTAATACAGCCACTATGGAGAACAGTATGGAGGTTCCTTAAGAAACTAAAAATAGAACTACTGTATGACCCAGCCATCCCACTATTGGGCATACACCCTGAGAAAACCATAGTTCAAAAAGAGACACATACCACAATGTTCATTGCAGCACTATTTACAATAGCCAGGACATAGAAGCATCCTAAATGTCCATTGACAGATGAATGGATAAAGAAGATGTGGCACATATATACAATGCAATATTACTCAGCCATAAAAGGAAACGAAATTGAGTTTTTTGTAGTGAGGTAGATAGACCTAGAGTCTGTCATACAGAGTGAAGTAAGTCAGAAAGAGAAAAATAAATACCGTATGCTAACACATGTATATGGAATCTAAATATATATATATATATATATATATATATATATATATATATATATATATATATATATATATATATATAGTACTGATGAACCTAGTGACAGGGCAGGAATAAAGACGTAGACATAGAGAATGGACTTGAGGACACAGCGGGAGGGAGAATCTGGGGCAAAGTGAGAGTAGCATCAACATATATACACTACCAAATATAAGATACTTAGCTAGTGGGAAGCAGTGTCATAGCACAGTGAGATCAGCTTGGTGCTTTGTGACCACCTAGAGGGGTGGGATAAGGATGATTGGAGGGATGCTTAAGAGGGAGCAGATATGGGGATGTATGTGTGCATGTGGCTGATTCACTCTGTTGTGTGACAAAGGCTAGTGCAGTATTGTGAACTAGTTATACTCCAATAAAAGTCTATTTAAAAAAAGAGTTAATAACTATCCTTCTCCAACTACTCCAAATAACTGAAAGGAGGGAACACTCCCAAATTCATTCTACAAGACCAAGATTACCCTGACATGAAAACTAGACAAGGACTCTACAAGAAAAGAAAATTTTAGGCCAATATGATGAATACAGATGCCAAAATCCTCAACAAAATATTAGCAAACTGAATTCACAATATATAAAAAGGATCATACACTATATGATCAAGTACAATTTATTCCAGGAATGCAAGGATGGTTCAATACTCACAAATCAATCAGTGTAGTATACCACATTAACAAAATGAAAGATAAAGTCACATCACCTCAATAGATGCAGAAAAAAACATTTGACAAAATTCAACACCCATTCGTGATAAAAACTCTCAACAAAGTTGGTATAGATGGAACATATCTCAGCACAATAAGGGCCATTTATGACAAGCCCACAAATGGCATTGTATACAATGGAGAAAAACTGAAAGCTTTTCCTCTAAAGTCAGGAACAATACAATGATGCCCACTCTCAAATTTCTATTTAATATAGTATTGTCCTAGACACAGCAATCAACAAGAAAAATAAATTAATGGCATCAAATTTTGAAGGGAAGAAGTAAAACTGTCACTATTTGCAGGTGACATAATACTATATATGGAATACCCTAAAGTCTGCACCAAAGGGAAAAAAAACTATTAGAAGTGATAAATGAATTCAGTAAAGTTACAGGATACAAGATTAATATACAGAAATCTGCTGCTTTTCTATACATAATAATGAACTATCAGAGAGAGAAAGCAAGAAAACAATCCCATTTACAATCGCATCAGAAAGCATAAAATACCTAAAAATAAACTTAACCATGGAACCACCAATACAACCAAAATAAAAAACATTTTCACCAGCCTCAGAATTGCTTCATGCTCTTTGGTAGTTTAACCCCTTGTCTAAACCCCCAGACCCAGGCAACCACCAATCTGTTTTCTGTCCCTGTAGTTTGGCCTTCTCAAGAATGTGAAGTAAATGGGATCAGGCAGTATGTGGACTTATCCATTTGGATTCCTACACAGAAAAAGACATATAGGGGACTTCTGGATGTGCAATGTAATTTTCTATCACCTGGGTATAATTACATGGGTTGTTCCGTTCATAATTACTTGTCAGATTGACAGCCTATGCTCTCTATGATGTGTATATGTATAGTGTCTTTTATCTTTGGAAGGGTTATTTTATTAAATAGCAAATGGAAATCCTTTAACAGAAAGTGAATGATCGTCGTAAAAGTCAGGGTGGCAGATACCTCAAGAGGACTAGGGAGGGGGAAGTGATTGGCTTTGAACCAAAGGGAGGTCCAAAACTACTGGTCTGTCCTCCATCTGCATCTGAGCGGTACTTACCAGGACTTCAACACTGCACAAGCACAGGAGGCACCAAGCACACTGCAGTCATTTGAATGCCGCACACTGGAATCATGCAGGGACAGCCCACATGGCAACCCAGGCAGCCCCAATGTGCCTGGCCGGACCCAGCCAATGCAGGTGAGAGTCTTCCCACCTTAATTCAGCTGAGTATCAGCCTTTACCCCCTGTTGCCATGCAAGGTAACATATAAGCCAACAGCAGAAATTAGGATTTGGACACCTTTGGGCATGATTACTCTGCCCACCACACCCAGCTCCTTCCCCAGGGCACACCTACACCTACCTTCTTTGGTTTCTTTTGTTGTTTTGTTTGGGTTTTTCTTGCAGTACGTGGGCCTCTCACTGTCGTGGCCTCTCCTGTTGCAGAGCACAGGCTCCGGACACGCAGGCTCAGCAGCCATGGCTCACAGGCCCAGCCGCTCCGCGGCATGTGGGATCTTCCCGGACTGGGGCACGAACCCGTGTCCCCTGCATCGGCAGGTGGACTCTCAACCACTGCGCCACCAGGGAAGCCCCCACCTACCTTCTTTGTTTGTGTCAGTTTCCCCCAAGAGTCCAGAGAGAGCAGTGGGACTCTGGTTGGGATGGCGCTGGTGCGGAGTGGGTGGGGTGGGGAGGGGGCATCTTCCCAGTAATTGGGCAGGGAGCAGAATCAGGCAGGATGGGGCCTAGGGCTCTCCAGGTCAGCTGCCACTGTCTCCCAGGCTGGAGAAGGGGCTTAAGGGGAAAGGCAAATGGGGTGAACTAAATGAGGGCGGGGTTCTGACCTCCTCCTACCCACGGGGGCCCAGATGTATGACCTGCCACTATTCCCTCTGGAACTGGAAAGCTCAGGGCCAAGCCACAGCCTGTGATATACATGTTTCCAGCAACATTTTTCTGCGGTAGTTGGTCAGAACACGGAACAGGGAGATTGTGTGCTCAGTGGAGGGAAGGGAGGCAGGGAAAACCAAGGGTTGAGGTCACGCCCTCCCATGGCACCTCCCTTTCAACAAGCTTCTCTATTTCCTCACCCTGGTGACCACATCCCCGTGACACCCTCTGCTGACAGGTGGCGCTGGTGCTGGTGCTGGACTTCTCCCGGGGCACAAGTTGCCTGCACATCTCGGTGGGCAGAAACCTCAGCTGGAATGTCTCTGCCAAACTTTGTCACTCAGACAGCAGCGAGATGTCCTACACCACCAAGCAATAACCACTGGATCAGGTTCAGGCTCAAAGCTGTAAACTAAGCAGTCAAGCCCACCTTCTCCAGGGAGGGGTGTGAGTGGAAGGATAGAGTCACAGGACGTTCTTTTCTGACCCTGCGGTCTGTGACTGTCCCATCCCACATGTCGACCTGAGCTCATGCCATGGACTCTGGAAGGGAGCCAGGGTGAGAATATGGGGGAAGGGTGGACCCAAGTGCTCCCCATTGTCCAGGTGCAGTCACTCCTTACTTCCCATCGTCACTGCGCCCATCCTGCCCCTGTCCCGGGTAGCTCATGTTGGGTGGCCTCATATATGGGTCCCCTGATTCTAAGATGAGCTACTCTGAGGAGCCACCCTTCCCAATCTCATTCCATCCACACCCACAGGAGTTGTCAGACATCATAGGATCACAGAGTAGGATCGAGAGCCACCTCCAGCGAATCCAGCATTTCGAGCATCCCGACACCCTGTCGTGGGGTTTGCTGACTTCTGCATCATCCCCCTCCCATGTTTTGGGAATTTAACGACAAGCCTTGAACAAAACAGATCCGACCCTTGCTTTTGCTCATTCAATGCCTTCCAGAACCTGGACCAGCCTCTACTCCCTTTACTCCCTGAATCACATCTTTCTCCCTCAAGGGAGATTACCCCTGATTACATTTATTCACACACAGGGACACACAGTCACCAACCTTGAATGGCCAATCTACCATCATACCCCCTTTTGTGTAGTAAAACACCGGTCTTTCGGGAAGGGTGTCAGGCAGAACCACCCTTGCCTCACTCAAACACAAATCTGTCCCTCTGAGTCTCAGGCTGGTACCGCCCTGGGTCCTGGCTGAGGGAAGGAAGTGCTCCCCAACCTCGAGTGAGGGGGAAATCGAACATGGAGTTCAGACTCAATCTCGTGTGTCCTAAAGAGGCGGTCTGGGAGATTGAGCTGGGACACGGAAATATCATTCCCAGGAAAATCTGTGTCATGGGGCTTGTGGAAGAGTATTTGACGGGGACCATGCAACAACACACACCGACTAACCACACTTGCCATAGAACCTGACGGGCCAATTTCCACTCAAGGGTGTACAGACGACCCGGCTGGAGGAGGGTGGTCAGCTGGCTACGGCAGGCAGGATGTGAATGCTTCCAGATTGGAGCTCCGGAAGGGGGTCATGAGTTCCTGCTGATGGGGAGGGTGAATGGCAGAGATGAATGGGAACCGCCAGACCCCAGAGGAGGAGGGGTGTTTGGAGAGAACTAGAAGAGGGCCTTCGGGGGAAACGGAGGACGTGCCAATGTGGCCAGGCAGAGCACACACAGGACCCAGACCTGTGGCACTCCGCTGGCTTGTCTGCAGGGATGGTAGCAGAGGCTGGCCCAGAGTCCCCACCACAGGATGTCAGAGATACCACTCTGGAAAAGGATCTGACCTGGAGCAGCGCCCCGCCCCAGACCCCTACCCCGACCCCGACCCCGACCGCGACCACTCCAGAGAGAAGGGAGAACACAGAATGTGAGAGGTACTTTAATTGTAAACAGCTGTGAAACTAGGGGGCGGAGGGGGCAAAACAAGGCGGAGAGGAAGCCCTAGCTGAGGCAGAACAGGAGGGAACGAGCTTGGCCACAGCTCCAGGGCCCCAAAGGTACCAGCTGCTCCTCTTGCAGGAAGACGCTGGGCTCAACCTGTGAAACAGCAGAGTCAGGGAAGAGCCTCAAGCCAGGGCCAGCCCGCAGCCCTGCTGAACAGCCAGGACTGTGGGAAGGGGTACGGTGTGTGTAACACTCACTTCAAAGGGTCTGCGACTTGTCAGCCAGGTACTGCATGGCGGCTGCAACAGGGACAGGCATTAGCAGGCGCTCCAGACAGAGGGATACAGAAGCCCAACCGCCTATCCCCCTGAGGAACTGCTTAGCCCTGAAACCTGAAACCCCTCCAGACTCCATGCAAAGAGCTCTGGGCCTGATCACTCCCCACCACCCAAACTGAATGTGGAACCGGTTCCTAAAGGGAAACAAAATGTGCCAGCAGCCCTCATGCTGTGGGCCGTGCCACAACCACTGAGAACTTGTCACACACACAAACAATCCAACAAGAACCTTAGAAGCCACACCAAGCAGCAGTTCAAGGGAAATATCAACGAGGCATCTCTAAAAGTCCTATCAGAAGGACATTTCTTAGGACTGGTCTGGTTGTCAAAGTGTGCATGCAGTCCAGAGAGTACCTTGCTACTTGTACACACGCCCAGTTGTACCTGCAGAGCCGGCTCCAGGGCCAGGCCTGAGAGGTTCTCCTCCGCACAGGGATGATCGTCCCTGCCAGGCCCACTGCACCTGCAGCCCACCCCCACAGCAGGTGCCCACCCGGTTTCTGCACTAAGACACCACTCTCCGGGCCTGGTTCCTCATACCAAGTTGCTCCTTAAGTTCGTCTACTTCTCTCTTTAGCTCGAGACACTAGGCCAGCAGACAGAGGAGGAAGAGAAATGATAAGTATACTCTGGCCTCCTCTCTCCTCCACCTTCTCCTCTGCCCCGGGCACTCCACCCCAAAGCCGGGTGGTTAGACTGGCCTCAGCAGAAAGGAGGTGGGCTCCCTCCGTGGGGTACGTGATGGGGGCAGGGGAGGCGGAGCCCACACATGTCAGCTGAACTTGGACCCAGATCCCACCCTCGAGTTTGGGCCTGCATTTCCAGGATGCAGAGGAAGCATTACCCAAGGACAGCAGGGCATTCCCAGTGGCTGCTGCTGCGTTTCCGTTCTTGGGGGATGGTCAAGTGGCTCCCGGTCACCTGAGAGGGAAAGGACACACACTCCAGCTTCCCAGGCTCCCAGTGAGGTGGAAAGGGCCAAGCGGGCTCTAAAGTGAGGTGAGGCAGCACCACCCTCTGCTGGCAACCAGCCGCCCCTGCTCTGCCCAGCGGCTGGAACCTTGTCTCTGGGCCTGCCTCCCCTGTTCCCCTGGGGCAGCCATTTCGCCATTGTGGTCCCCAAACAATGTGGCTCTGGATTCGACCCTCCCAGAGATGAAGCCACAGCCAGCACGTGGGAGAGCAATGTGGCCGAAGAGGACTTAACAGAAAACGCTGTTCCCCTGCAAGTCTACAACCAGAACAGCTGTTTGGGGCACTGCCACCGATCACCCTGGTCACACAAACCCCACACAGAGGATGATGTGGCTCAAGGCCAGCCCTGCCAGCACCCCGTCTCCTGTGGGGGAAGCTGCCTGGGAGCAAGGCTGTGCCCCCAGCCGAGACAGAGGCAGAGGTTTCTGTCCTCAACCCCTCTTCCCTCCCCTCATATCAAACCCACGACAGTCACCTGAGGGGGCAGGCCCCCTGGGCATGACTTCTTCCCGGTTCAGGGCCAAGGGTTCTGAGTTTCCTGGATCTTGGGGGTTTCGGGTGTTGACGTCGCCACTGCTGGCTTTTTTACGATGAATGCGCAGACAAGATGTCCCTGGCCTGTGAGTTAGCAGCTGAAACAAAAATTTCTCACCGATTTGGACTAAGGAAGTGTGTGTGTGTGTGTGTGTGTGTGTGTGTGTGTGTGAGAGAGAGAGAGAGAGAGAGAGAGAGAGAGGGAGAGAGATGGAGAGAGAGAGACAGACAGAGAGAGACAGAGAGAGAGAGACAGAGAATTGTGTGATTCGGGCAAGGGTGAGGCAGGGAATTGGGAAGGGAATTGAAAGGCTGATCTCATTAGCACTTTCTCCCTCTGTCAGACCCAGGCCAGCAGGCAGAGCTGATCTAGGCACAACAGTGGGACACTGAGAAAGCCCAGGCCCCGTGCAAGGAAGGTCTGCGGAACAGCTAGGAAGTAGGATTCGGGAAGCTGGTGAGTCTAAATACTGAGGCTTTCCGGGGAAGCTTTTAAGGGATCCCCCGACCCAATTCAGCTACCAGCCCTCCCTTCCATCCCAGCCCAAGTCTCTCAGAGGAGGCTGGAAAGAGGCCAAGGGTGGAGAACCGGGCCCAGGACACCCGAAGTGCTACCTTAATGTTTGTCCCTAGGAAAAGGAGCCCGATGTGGCATCGTAATGACCCAGTGACCGAGGGGCACCCAATGCTGACCTCTGAGGAGTGGACAGAGGCAGCATGGGTGAAGACGTCTGCCCTGGGTGCTGTGGGGGGAGGAAGAGTGGGGAGAGAGGAGGAGCATGGCCTACTCACCTGGCCCTTTGGGGCTGGGTCTCTATTTGGGTCCTTATCGTCTCCCGCCACCGCCTCAGACTCCCTTGTCCACCTGACCACGGATTTCTTCCCAGCGCCGCTGTGCTTGGACTGTTTGGTTCCCGAAAGGACTAAGGTATAACTCGTGGGTCTCCCAGGCTGCGGAATACCAGAGATTGGGGGGAAGGTGGCCGGTTCCACGGGAGTTGCACAGATTCGCTGCCCCCGGGAACGGAAGGTTCCCCCCAGGGCAACTTTGGATGCTCCCCCGACGGATTTCTTCTCCTGGGCTCCGTTCTTCCTAGGAGTGACCCACGGCAGGCCACCTGCAGCAGCAGCAGAAGCAGAAGCAGAAGCAGCAGCAGCAGCAGCTCCCGGGTAGCTGGGCTTGCTGCCCCCCTTCCCCCACAGCACGCTCTGCATTTTCTTAGGGGAAGAGATGCCCTGCTCTCCCACGCCCTGCCTTTCCACAACCGAAGAGAGTCCTCGCGGAGCCGACGACAGGGAAGAGCCTGTCCCGTGAAGGAAGTTCTCCCTGGCTTGGAACTTCGAGTGTCTGGGAGTGTCCCTGGGATCCTCGGGTCTGCAAGGCTTCGCCTGGCCTCCTCCTCTGGGGTAAGTGCTCACCGTCATCAGCTGTGTCTCACTGAATTCATCTGAGGACTCGGAGTCGGATAGCAGCCAGGCCAGGCCTTCTGCGGAGCGCTGCTGGCGATCCGCATCCACGTTTAACCTACGCTTAGTGCCTCTCTTAGGGTTCCCCAAGTCCCGGCCCGCTTCTGGCCCACCGAGGTAAAAAGTGCTGGCTAGAGCCGTTGGTGCCTTCCCATAGCTCTGGTCGGGCACTCCTCGACCGTCGGGAACCTCCTCGAGGTGCAGTGTCCACACGGTGGACACTTTGAAGGCAGTGGAGCTCCACGGGAACGGGTACCTGCGGACGCCCGGCATGTCCTGGTCGGTCAGCTGCTGCAGGTTGGCCTCCTCGGCCTCCTCAGACTCCTCGATCAGGTCCAGGAGGTCCCTCCTGTGGTCATCTGGGCAGCCAGGTCCGCCTTCGCCGCCCCACAGCACAGGCCCTCGCGCTTCCAGCATCTCCTGCTTCGACTGGAAGCCCTCGGGGTCCGGGAAGCTGCCTCCGCCCTCGCCGCTCCGTGGCTCCCCAGGCTCGGGCCCTGGGTCGGGTCCCCGCGGGATTTCGGGGCTGGCCACGCGGACGCTGGCCCGCTCCCTGACCTTTGGGCGAACACGCCTTCTCCACACAGACACCTCATCCGGGGAGCTCATGTCACGACCTGGGCGGCCCCGGAACCGGGGCGACGGTCGATGGCCCGAGTCGCAGTCGCGGTCAGGGTGGGCTAGGCGTGCGGCGCTCAGAAGGCAGCGTCAGCCACCTCACGCGCCGCACGAGCTCGCCTCAAAAGAAAGGTCGTGCCACTTTCAGCGCACCTCCCACGCCCGCGCAGCAGCCTCCTCATTGGTCCGGCCCCCGCCAACCAGCGGGCGTCTTGTTCGCCCGTCCCCTTGAGGCCTAACCAATGGGGTCGAGGGCCTCTGGTTTGCTTGCAAGCCCGTGGGCGTCCCGGGCAGTTGGCTGGTGAAGAGGATGGTGGGAGTGCCTCCCTCTCTCAAGCCTCTGGCCCCGTCTCCTCCTGTCCCGCCTCCCCTTTCCGGTTAGAGCCACAGCTGTGAGCCTCCGTTTCCCATCTGTAGAGGGGGTCGAGGACGTCGGGGAGTGAGGGCGCCGGGCTCCAGGGGTGGTGAGGATGAAACGTCAAGATGGAGGCGCTGGATGCCTAGCACGCGCCGAAAGCATTTGCCAGCCTCCCTTCCACCGCAAGCCTTACGACCCAACAGTAGAATGGGCACAGGAGTCCCGTAGTCAGTGATCAGGGGTCGGCCAGAGAGCAAAGGGATCGTATTTTCGTTCTGTAAGGTCTCTGTCTCAGCTGCTCCATCAAATGTGGCTCAGCAGACGTTACTGGCAGGCGGGTTTGGCACATAGACTTGCGGTTGGCCTCGCTCCATCAGCCCTTCGCCCTCTCTGAGGCAAATTCAAAGAAGAGGAAATTGCAGTGGCCAGTTACATCCCAAAAGATGCTCCCCACCGCTGATCCTGGAGATGTGAACTAAAACCAGGAATCGGGTTTCACACACTAGGTTGACAACCTTCAAAGAGCTTAACCATTCTAAGGGTGGGAGAGGTTAGGAGCAAACCCCTGTGGCGGTGGAGCAAAAGACCCATTTGGGAGGTAATTTGGGAGAATCCATCGAAAGCAACTTAGTGCCGGCCCGGACTCTGTGCCTGGCACTCTTCTAAGCGCTGGGCATAAATAATAATGCATCCGCGTGACACGCCTTTACCTATAGTACCAACTATTACTGGCCTCTTACCGGTGAGGAAACAGGCAGTGAGAGGTTCGGCCACTGGCCCAAGGTCATTCGGCTCGTGGGGATCAGCGGCAGGATTGAAACCAATCAATCTGACTCCAGAGTCCTTGCTTTTAGCCCAAGATCTTTAAAAGGAAGATAAAAAGAATCTATTTCCGCTATGCTCCTGCAAGTCCGCTGCCTGGTACTTCTTCCGGAGACACGCTGGTACCTGTAGTGTACAAGAACACATGCACAAGGGTGTTGGTGACGGGAAAAAGTGGGAACACTCCAAATTCCCGTCAGTAAGGAAATGGATGAATGCAACGTGGCTTAGCATCCAGTAGCATGAAGCGTGGCAGTCCAACGGAATGCATCAGGCCATTCTCACAGCTTTCGAAAGCATCCGCCTGACTTCAAACTGCAAGTTGCAGAACGATGGCTTTGGATTCACATTTGTAGGTTAAATCACTTGCGTGCGTGGGCACACGCACACACACCAGTCAATCCTATGTAATATATGAGAATTCATTTAAGTATATGTACAAGTATGTTTTAAAGTTTTGAAGGACGCACAACCAAGGCCTACCAGTTGTGATGGCGGTGGGTGTGGATAGCCAGGTGACTCTCAATTTTTCTTGGAACTGTCAGTTCTCAGCTTCCCTGAGCTGAGCAGTACTGATGTCTGGGGAGTGGTGCCTCCCTTGGTTTCTATACTGCCCATAGGTGTTAGAATTTCCCTTGTCTGCCACCCAACTCCTACTCTGACACCGCTCCATTCCTCCCATACCTTCCTTCTGCTCCTTCCCATTCATATTCCTCTGTCTTCAGTCACCTCTCTCTCCTGCATCCTGCTCTGGCTGACGCCCTGGAGAGTCCTGGGGTGTCTGAACCCCTGTTGCCTGTGGAACTCAAAGGCCCAGTTTTCTGGGTCTGCACCTGAGAAGCTGGCCATGCTGGAGAAGTTTCAGAGCAGGGGAGATTGGGTGCACTGTAAATCTGCAATCCTCCTCCTCGAGCCGGCCCGCGATGGTGCCTGCCCGTTTGTGGATACCGCCCTCTTCCACTTCTCCCAGTGACATTTTAAGTCATGGTGTGCTATTTCAAATATGTTAAAATGGATAAGGAAGGATATAGCAAAATCTCCTGCATGCACCATCACCCTAGGAAACATTACCAGTGGATTCAGTGGAAGCCTCCGTCTCCCCTCTCACCATTTCCATTCCCTTCCTCCCTCCCCCAGAGAGAGACCCCCAGAACAACTTCTCACCTTCTCCACTCTCTTCGTCCTTGTGGCTCTCCAACCTCCTCTTCCCCTGCATCCCATACGTCTCCAATGATGTCACTAATCTCTGCTTTAGCCCCCTACGTTCACCAGAATCCAATACTGGTTTTGACCTACTTTCTTGGCCTGGGGTGGGAGCCAGTGTCAGAGGTTCCTCTTGGCTTTCCCCACCGTGATAGCTCTTATCCCACAGAGCAGTGACCCAATGTGGAAGTCGTTGCTCCAGCTGCGAAGTGTATCACTTATCATTAACACCTTGGGGACTGGAGAAATGACCGTTATTTTGGTCCAGGGACCCATTCAGCTCACTGTGAACCGGTCTCCATTCCCAACTCCTTTTAATATCAGGGCCTCATAAGCCCCATTCTAATGAGGCCCCATCACGACACTTTGGGCCTCCTGGATCAATGTCAGCTCAGATCCTGTGTCCAGTAGTAGTAGAAGTGTCTGGGTCTTTTTCTAGCCTCGGGGTACAGTCACCTGAGAAATGGCAGTCATTCTCTTTAGGGACGGTCATAACCCACTGCCTTTTTTCTGGATCCTTCCTCCTCAGGACTCATCCACCTCTTCAGTGGGGCCAGTCTCTGAATTGGCTCAGGACCGGGAACTGAGCAGGAGACTGTGGCTTTGTAGCGGGATGATGGCCCTCCTTCTCTTGCATTCTTGCCTTTTGCTGGCTGTAGTTGCCCCTAGGGAGCCATGCTGTCTGAGCCATCTTCTCAGCTTTCTGCCGGTCAAGCAGGCACTCTTGACTGCCCTTCTGACCTTGCTGGTCGTTACTGGAAATGTGGTCTGCTGGCATCTCTTGGTTAAGAGCTGCCCTCTGCCCTCTATTATGTCAGAATTCGTTGGCTCCCATGGGTGGTAATGAGCCCAGGTCGGGACCACTTTCCTTCCATCATTGGCATTGGCCTCCAGAGGGGACTAACCACCAAATTTCTAGTGATACTGGGGCCCCTCTCACCAGAACACTCCTGATGGCTTTGGTGTCCTCTCAGCCCTACAGTGGGACATGTGTCCTACAGTGGGATGTGTCCTCTCAGCCCTACAGTGGGACATAACCATGAGGCCATGTGACTGGCCTCACCTTTTCTGTCCGTACTAGCATGTTTGCATCACTCAAACTTTTTGTTCCTTCCTCTGCCATCTGCCAATCCAAGGCAGGCATTTCCACTTCTCTGCTTATGGGCCATCACTTTCTCAAAGTTTCAAAGGGCCAGTCTGGCAGTGAATTTCCTCCATCTCCGGGAGTCCTTGCCCGTGTGTTAAATCCCATGGCATGAGAAAGTGCCTCCGCTCTGTAAAACTTGCTTATCCTCTCTTATATTCTTGTCCACTTGATCTAGCACCCTCAAAATCCAATCCCAGGGATACTGCCCTGCTCCTGCCAGTACAGGCTTGTTATTTCTTGGTGTATAATTTCTTTTTCCCCTTATCAGGCTCGGCATATCCCAGTGAGTATATGGAGAAGAGATGAGGGTTTCCCTGGGAGAGGCGTCTGTCACTTTGTGGGGGAGCGGACTCTGTAGCATCTACCAGCACAGGGCATGTGTTAGCTGTTGCTGGGGAAGGAAGGGCCACCCTGCAAGCTTTGAGGCCTCAGGACGTTTGGATCTGATAAGCCAACGTTTGGAGACATCCATGCCAATATACCCGGCCTACATTTCAGAGTCTGAAGTTTTTCCAAAAAGGGCCCTGACCTTCCCATAACAGGCCTGTGTTTGTCAAGGATGTATACATCTCTGGAGTTCTGCACTTATTGTTATCGCATAATGTGTGAGCTACTCAGCTGTCTCTGCAGGAGGCAAGGGCATTTTGTAAGCCACCAAGAAAACCCCATGAATCTTACACTTGGCCCTTAACTGTTTGGTAATGTCCCTTAGTTTCTCATTATGTCTTTGCAGGGCGCCAGTATAACAGTGATGAACAGCCGCCTCTGCCCTCCCTATAGACATAGTGCCCTCCCTACCCTTCAAAGGCCTGAATCATCTCACTGGCCACAAGTAAGACCCTCCACTGGGATATTTTTCAAGGTACGTATGGATACAACCTTAAGGAATCAGGAGGTAACCTTGTGCTAGAGATTATCCATGCCCCACATAACACTCAAAATGGTACACTCTTTGTCATTTGGGCAGTGAGTGAGCTGGTCCATAAACCCCGTCTTATAGCTAACTTCTCAGACCACTCCTGGTACCACTTTTGTTAGTTTGGGTCCTCCAAAAATACGGACACCGAGGCACGATTGGACATGAACGAACATGATGGGAGAATGGCATGTGAAGGATAAAGGAGAAGGAGCAGGAATGAGTCTTCTTCTTCAGGGTGCGATGCGGGTCTGACGTCTGTAAGAGAGACGTGGGGGAAAGGAGGGTCAGATAAGAAGAATCTCTGATGCAGTTTCGTTCTAACACTAAACTTTCGTTCAGTTTAGTTTGGTTTGTTCAGGCTCATGTGGAGTCCCCAACCTACAGCTGCCATTTAGAGGAGTCCCTGTCCTGCAGCAGTATGCCCCTGCCATGCTCAGTCACTGGCTGGGAGCTACCCAGATGATGTGGGATCTTGGCACAAACAATGGTGGTGCCAGAGAAGTGGCATCTGGCACTTGCCAATCTACTATGTTCCCTGCAGTGGATCGGAGGGGCATGTTTCTATGGCCACCACGAGGAAGCAGAAGTCCAAGATGACTAACATTTCCGTTTTGAGTGACTTTGTGGTGGGGAGCATAAGGACACAGGAAGTAAAGAAAGATTGGGAGGCAAATGTTGGGACTTTGGATACATTAAGGTTGTGTTTCTTATAGGACATGCAGGTGGAATGCACTTAGAAATTTGGTTCTGGAACACCAGTGAGGGGTCAAAGCTAGAGAGAGATACAGATTTGGGAGTCATTCATTCCCTCAGTAAACTTTTATAGCAGTGTTTTTTCAAACGTCACCATAACCTTAGAAGTTCCTTGCATGGAAGCTCCAATTCCTTTCCCTTCACCCTCCTCAGAAGTAACCTCTATCCTTTGTCTTCTTCATTCCCTTCCTTTTCTTTAGTTATTTTCTGCATAGGTTCATATTCCTAGCAACGTTGGTTTTCCTGCATCCTTTATGGTCTTTATGTAAATGGAATCATTTGTGTTGTTTCTGACTTCTCCCGTGTGATACTGTGTAACTGAGATTCATCCCTGTTCTCGCATGTGGCAGGCAATTGTTCATTTTCATTGCTGTACACTCTTCCACCAAATGAATATACAGTAGACTCTCATTATCATGATAGTTATTTGCAGTCTATAAAGTTGCCATGAACACTGAATTAGGCAATACTGAAACATTGCTCCTAAGGGAAATATAATTTCAAGTTCCTACCATCCGCTGGTCACAACATTTTCATCGACTGATCGCTGTGTAATCATGTTTCATGTGTGTTTCTGTGTAAAGGCACTCTATTTAATACAAATATTATTGATTCATTCACATTGACCTCACAGCCAACAGCATTCTAAATCATGCCTGAGCAAGGTTTATGTAACACACATATTTTCTTGAGTGCACGTCATAGTCATTTTGCACTCAAGAACACTAGACGATACTTCAGCACTAAGCTTGGAGGCCATCTTTAATTATGAAATCACCAACAAAGAAGCACAAAAATGCAAACTATGTGGCCCCAAATAAATCATGAAAAGGACACTTGCTTGCAGTCTGAGACTGAAACCAGAAGGCAGAGCGTCACCTTGTTTGACCTCAGTTGGAGCATATTCCACCAACTCAAATTTTTCACAGCTCTCTCAAAGGAGGAGGAAAGCACTCTGGTACTGATTTGTGGTTAAAAGTGAATTTCAGCAAATAGGGGAATTTCCATGTACAGAATCTACAAATAACAAGAATCAACTGTATCTCAACCTATGTATCCATTCTACTGTCAATGGGTAATTTGGGTTGTTTCCATTTGGGCACATACTATTCATAGTGCTAGTATAAACACTCTGGCGCATGTTTCCTGGTGCCCACGTACAAGAGCCTTCCAGGGCAGAGCTTTCCAACTTTTGGACCTGGGACTTTGAGGCCTTCATCTCCAGAGACAGCCAGACAGCAGCCCCTGGACCGCTTGGTTCTGGCCCTGAACAACTTTGTCATCTGACTCCTGTATGCCATACAATCATCATTTTCTGTGTGAGCCATAGAATAAAATGGCTGGGAAGCTGTGTTCCAGTGCTCATACTTAGGACTGAACTTGTCATCTCATAGGGAAAGAAGATTTCCAACGTTACTAGATCATGCCAGATTTTTTACAATGCGGTCATGCTAATTTCTACTCCTATCAACAGTGTTTAAGTGTTCCACATCCTCATCAACATTTGATATTAACAAAGTACAAAATTGTTGTCAATCTTGTGATAGTGAAATGGTGTCTCATTGTAGATTTAATTTGCAATTTCTTGATTAGTAATAATATTGAGCAGCTTATCATATGCTTGGCCTTGGGGATTTTCTTGTCTATGAGGTGTTCATTTAGTGTCTTTTGCCCATTTTCCCCTTGGGTTGTTTACATTTTTATTTGTGGAAGTTATTTAGGTATTCTATACTTTAATTCTTTGATGATTTCATGTTATGTAAATATCTTCTAGTATTTAGCTTGCCTTCACTCTTTTTATCATACCTTTTAATGAACAAAAGCACTACTTTTTAATTTCTCACAGCACTTTATTATGAAAAGTTCCATACAAGAAGATCACGGGACTTCCCTGGTGGCACAGTGGTTAAGAATCTGCCTGCCAATGTAGGCGACACGAGTTCGATCCCTGGTCCCAGAAGATCCCATATGCCACGGAGCAACTAAGCCTGTGCGGCACAGCTACTGGAGCCTGTGCTCTAGAGCCTGCGTGCCACAACTGCTGAAGCTTGCGTGCCTAGAGCCCATGCTCCACAACAAGAGAAGCCACTGCAATGAGAAGCCCACGCACTGCAACGAAGCGTAGCCCCTGCTAACCGCAACTAGAGAAAGCCCGCGCACAGCAACAGAGTCCCAGCGCAGCCAAATAAGTAAATAAATAAATAAAACTTTAAAAGAAAGAAGAAGATCACAAGATGATCCGGGGAAGTTGAGGGGGTACTTGCTGATCATGGACCATCTTCGCTCTCACCTGATGACCTTGCTTCCCATTTCATTGAGAGTATACAGGCAATCAGAAACAAACTTCCCTCATTCATAAATATTTTTCTCTATTTTGGATCATTCCTATCAGCATACAAGTATGTTGTCGTTTCTCCCAATTAAAGAAAACCTTCTTTTGATTCCAATTTCCCTTCAAGCTACACCATTTTTCTCTGCTCACCTTCACATAAAAACTCCTTAAGAGTCGATGTATACTTGCTGTCTCAAATTCCTCTCTTCGCATTCACTCTTTCTCTCCTTTCCATTTAACAATTCTCTATTGAGGGCTTACAAGGTACTGTTCTAACACATGGTGCTGTTCTAACACATGGTGCTACATCACTGAGAAAAACTGATGACGTTCCTTCCCTCAAGAGCTTACATTTCTGTCATAGGCCTATTGGCAATATTTTCTCAATCTTCAACTATGTCCATTCCTTTGTTGTTGGAAATCATTTTCCTGGACACAGGTTCAATCTTTATTGGTTGCCTAGAGTGTTGCTCCTAGAACACTCCTTTACCAAACCCCTAAGTGGGATCTTCTGCTTCCTAGAATTAATGTCTTCATTGTTCTTGGTTTACCACAGTGTTTTGATGGGACTCATTCTCCGGGTACCATGGGTGATAATTTCTTTTAAGACTTTGCATGAACAAATATTACCTTTAATATTACCTTTAATTTCATGCTTATTTGATAGCTGATATATAATTTCAGGCTGAAAAGGTTTCTGACTTTCAATGTCACTTTTGAGAATGCTGGTACTATTTTGCATGCCATTATGATTCCCAAGCCTTTATGTATGACACATTTAATTTTTTTAGTTATATATATTTTGATTTATTACATAGTAAAATAAACTTTTTTGTTTTCAGTACCATGAGTTTTAACACATGGACAGAGTTGTGTAACTATCACCACAATCAGGATACAAAAGAGTTCCATCAGCCCTCAAATCTCCCTCATTCTGCTGCTTTGTAGTCAAACCATCTCCCCCATCCCTAACCTCTGATAACTGGTGATCTGTTTCCCATGCCTATAGTTTTACCTTTTCCAACTATTATACAAACACAATGACACAGTATGTAACATTTTGAGACTGGCTTCTTTCATTTAGCCTAATGCGTTCACGATTCAATCAAGTTGTTGCATGTATGAAGAGTTCCTTCCTTTGTATTGTTAAAAAATGTTTCATTTATAGATGTATGGTTTTATTCGTTCATCTGTTGAATAACATCTTGATTGCTTTCAGTTTGGGGTGACTTTGAATAAGGTTTCTATTAACATTCTATTAACAATCATGTTAACATTCTATTCACATCCATAGTGTGCACTGGGAAGCGAGTTCCTGTGGTGGCTGTCTCCAGCCTGTAGTTAGCTTCACTCTCCCCAGAGTGTCTGCAGGGACACATGACCTGGAATGACTGTCTCTACTGGTCAGAGGCAGGTCCAAGGTCTAAGCTAGCTCTGTTTCCTCGAAGTGCACACACACTCATTGGTAATGGCCTCAGCTCAGGGGGGAGCAGTGCCGGAGCAAGAGGGGCTAGAACATAAGCCTGCTACAGGCTGGGTGGGGCACTGGGTACATTCTAGGAATCGAGCCAGAGGCCTGGGCAGCAATCAAGCCCACCTTCTCCAGGGAGGGGTTTGAGGGGAAGGATTAAGTCCCACGAACGTTCTTTTCTGACCCTGAGGTCTGTGACTGTCCCATCCCACCTGTGGTCTGTCCACCTGAGCTCATGCCATGGACTCTGGAAGTGAGCCAGGGTGAGAATATGGGGGAAGGGTGGACCCAAGTGCTCCTCATTGTCCAGGTGCAGTCACTCCTTACTTCCCATCGTCACTGCGCCCATCCTGCCCCTGTCCCGGGTAGCTCATGTTGGGTGGCCTCATATATGGGTCCCCTGATTCTAAGATGAGCTACTCTGAGGATCCACCCTTCCCAATCTCATTCCATCCACACCCACAGGAGTTGTCAGACATCATAGGATCACAGAGTAGGATCGAGAGCCACCTCCAGCGAATCCAACATTTCGAGCATCCCGACACCCTGTCGTGGGGTTTGCTGACTTCTGCATCATCCCCCTCCCATGTTTTGGGAATTTAACAACAAGCCTTGAACAAAACAGATCCGACCCTTGCTTTTGTTCATTCGATGCCTTCCAGAACCTGGACCAGCCTCTACTCCCTTTACTCCCTGAATCACATCTTTCTCCCTCAAGGGAGATTACCCCTGATTACATTTATTCACACACAGGGACACACAGTCACCAACCTTGAATGGCCAATCTACCATCATACCCCCTTTTGTGTAGTAAAACACCGGTCTTTCGGGAAGGGTGTCAGGCAGAACCACCCTTGCCTCACTCAAACACAAATCTGTCCCTCTGAGTCTCAGGCTGGTACAGCCCTGGGTCCTGGCTGAAGGAAGTGCTCCCCAACCTCGAGTGAGGGGGAAATCGAACATGGAGTTCAGACTCAATCTCGTGTGTCCTAAAGAGACAGTCTGGGAGATTGATCTGGGGCACGGAAATATCATTTCCAGGAAAATCTGTGTCATGGGGCTTGTGGAAGAGTATTTGACGGGGACCATGCAACAACACACACCGACTAACCACACTTGCCATAGAACCTGACGGGCCAATTTCCACTCAAGGGTGTAGAGACGACCCGGCTGGAGGAGGGTGGTCAGCTGGCTACGGCAGGCAGGATGTGAATGCTTCCAGATTGGAGCTCTGGAAGGGGGTCATGAGTTCCTGCTGATGGGGAGGGTGAATGGCAGAGATGAATGGGAACCGCCAGACCCCAGAGGAGGAGGGGGGTTTGGAGCGAACTAGAAGAGGGCCTTCGGGGGAAACAGAGGACGTGGCAATGTGGCCAGGCAGAGTACACAGAGGACCCAGATCTTTGGCACTCCGCTGGCTTGTCTGCAGGGATGGTAGTAGAGGCTGTCCCAGAGTCCCCACCACAGGATGTCAGAGATACCGTTCTGGAAAAGGCTCTGACGGGGAGCAGCGACCCGCCCCGGCCCCCTACCCCGACCCTGACCCCGACCCCTCCAGAGAGAAGGCAGAACACAGAATGTGAGAGGTACTTTAATTGGAAACTGCTGTGAAACTGGGGCAGGGCAGGGACAAAACAGGGGTAGAGGAAGCCCTAGCTGAGGCAGAACAGGAGGGAACGAGCTTGGCCACAGCTGCAGGGCCCCAAAGGTACTAGCTGCTCCTCTTGCAGGAAGACGCTGGGCTCAACCTGTGAAACAGCAGAATCAGGGAAGAGCCTCAAGCCAGGGCCAGGCCCCAGCCCTGCTCAACAGCCAGGACTGTGGGAAGGGGTGCGGTGTGTGTAACACTCACTTCAAAGGGTCTGCAACTTGTCAGCCAGGTACTGCATGGCGGCTGCAACAGGGACAGGCATTAGCAGGCGCTCCAGACAGAGGGATACAGAAGCCTGTCCCCCATCCCCGTGAGGAACCGCCTAGCCCTGAAACCTGAAACCCCTCCAGACCCCATGCAAAGAGCTCTGGGCCTGATCACTCCCCACCACCCAAATTGAATGTGGAACCGGTTCCTAAAGGGAAACAATGTGTGCCAGCAGCTCTCATGCTGTGGGCCGTGCCACAACCACTCAGAACTTGTCACACACACAAACAAACAATCCAACAAGAACCTTAGAAGCCACACCAAGCAGCAGTTCAAGGGAAAAATCAATGAGGCATCTCTAAAAGTCCTATCAGAAGGACATTCCCTAGGACTGGTCTGGTTGTCAAAGTGTGCATGCAGTCCAGAAAGTACTTTGCTATTTGTACACACGCCCAGTTGTACATGCAGAACCGGCTCCAGGGCCAGGCCTGAGAGGTTTTCCTCCCCACAGGGATGTTGGTCCTTGCCAGGCCCACTGCCCCTGCTGCCCACCCGCACCCCAGGTGCCCACCCGGCTTCTGCACTAAGACACCACTCTCCGGCCCTGGTTCCTCATACCAAGTTGCTCCTTAAGTTCGTCTACTTCTCTCTTTAGCTCGAGACACTAGGCCAGGAGACAGAGGAGGAAGAGAAATGATTAGTATATGCTGGCCTCCTCTCTCCTCCCTTTCTCCTCTCCCCCGGGCCCTCCACCCCAAAGCCGGGTGGTTGAACTGGTCTCAGCAGAAAGGAGGTGGGCTCCCTCCGTGGGGTACGTGATGGGAGCAGGGGAGGGGGAGCCCACACATGTCAGCTGAACTTGGACCCAGATCCCACCCTCGAGTTTGGGCCTGCATTTCCAGGATGCAGAGGAAGCATTACCCAAGGACAGCAGGGCATTCCCAGTGGCTGCTGCTGCGTTTCCGTTCTTGGGGGATGGTCCAGTGGCTCCCGGTCACCTGAGAGGGAAAGGACACACAATCCAGCTTCCCAGGCTCCCAGTGAGGTGGAAAGGGCCAAGCGGGCTCTAAAGTGAGGTGAGGCAGCACCATCCTCTGCTGGCAACCAGCCGCCCCTGCTCTGCCCAGCGGCTGGAACCTTGTCTCTGGGCCTGCCTCCCCTGTTCCCTGGGGGCAGCCATTTCGCCATTGTGGTCCCCAAACAATGCGGCTCTGGATTCGACCCTCCCAGAGATGCAGCCACAGCCAGCACGTGGGAGAGCAATGTGGCCGAACAGGACTTAACAGAAAAGGCTGTTCCCCTGCAAGTCTACACCCGGAACAGCTGTTTGGGGCACTGCCACCGATCACCCCGGCCGCACAAACCCCACACAGAGGATGATGTGGCTCAAGGCCAGCCCTGCCAGCACCCCGTCTCCTGTGGGAGAAGCTGCCTGGGTGCAAGTCTGTGCCCCCAGCCGAGACAGAGGCAGAGGTTTCTGTCCTCAACCCCTCTTCCCTCCCCTCCTATCAAACCCACGACACTCACCTGAGGGGGCAGGCCCCCTGGGCATGACTTCTCCCCGGTTCAGGGCCAAGGGTTCTGAGTTTCCTGGATCTTGGGGGCTTCGGGTGTTGACGTCGCCACTGCTGGCTTTTCTACGATGCATGCGCAGACAAGATATCCCTGGCCTGTGAGTTAGCAGCTGAAACAAAAATTTCTTACCGATTTGGACTAAGGAAGTGTGTGTGTGTGTGTGTTTGTGTGTGAGTGTGTAAGAGAGAGAGAGAGACAGAGACAGAGAGATACAGAGAGAGAGGCAGAGACAGAGAGAGACAGAGAGAGCGAGAGAGAGGCAGGGAGAGAGAGAGAGAGAGTTGTGTGATTCAGGCCAGGGTGAGGCAGGGAATTGGGAAGGGAATTGAAAGGCTGATCTCGTTAGCACTTTCTCCCTCTGTCAGCCCCAGGCCAGCAGGCAGAGCTGATCTAGGGACAACAGTGGGACACTGAGAAAGCGCAGGAGCCCGATCTGGCATCGTAATGACCCAGTGACCGAGGGGCACCCAATGCTGACCTCTGAGGGGTGGACAGAGGCAGCATGGATGAAGACGTGTGCCCTGGAAGCTGTGTGGGGGGGGGGAAGAGTGGGGAGAGAGGAGGAGCATGGCCTACTCACCTGGCCCTTTGGGGCTGGGTCTCTATTTGGGTCCTTATCTTCTCCCGCCACCGCCTCAGACTCCCTTGCCCAACTGACCACGGATTTCTTCCCAGCGCCGCTGTGCTTGGACTGTTTGGTTCCCGAAAGGAGTAAGGTATAACTCTTGGGTCTCCCAGGCTGCGGAATACCAGAGATTGGGGGGAAGGTGGCCGGTTCCACGGGAGTTGCCGAGATTCGCTGCCCCCGGGAACGGAAGGTTCCCCCCAGGGCAAGTTTGCATGCTCTCCCGACGGATTTCTTCTCCTGGGCTCCGTTCTTCCTAGGAGTGACCCGCGGCAGGCCACCTGCAGCAGCAGCAGAAGCAGAAGCAGAAGCAGCAGCAGCAGCAGCAGCAGCTTCCGGGTAGCTGGGCTTGCTGCCCCCCTTCCCCCACAGCACGCTCTGCGTTTTCTTAGGGGAAGAGATGCCCTGCTCTCCCACGCCCTGCCTTTCCACAACCGAAGAGAGTCCTCGCGGAGCCGAGGACAGGGCAGAGCCTGTCACGTGAAGGAAGTTCTCCCTTGCTTGGAACTTTGAGTGTCTGGGAGTGTTCCCGGGATCCTCGGGTCTGCTGGGCTTGGCCTGGCCTCCTCCTCTGGGGTAAGTGCTCACCGTCATCAGCTGTGTCGCACTGAATTCATCTGAGGACTCGGAGTCGGACAGCAGCCAGGCCAGGCCTTCTGCGGAGCGCCGCTGGCGATCCGCAGCCACGTTCAACCTACGCTTAGTGCCTCTCTTAGGGTTCCCCAAGGCCCGGCCCGCTTCAGGCCTACCGAGGTGGAGAGGGCCGGCTGGAGCCGTCGGCGCCTGCCCACAGCTCCGGCCGGGCGCTCCTCGACTGACGGGACCTGCCATGAGGCGCATTATCCACACGGTGGACTCTTTGAAGGCAGTGGAGCTCTCCGGGGACGGGTATCTGCGGGCGCCCAGCACGTCCTGGTCGGTCAGCTGCTGCAGGTTGGCCTCCTCGGCATCCTCAGACTCCTCGATCAGGTCCAGGAGGTCCCTCGTGTGGTCATCTGGGGAGCCAGGTCCGCCTTCGCGGCCACACAGCACCGGCCCTCCCGCTTCCAGCATCTCCCGCTCAGACTGGAAGCCCTCGGGATCCGGGTATCTGTGGACGCCCAGCACGTCCTGGTTGGTCAGCTGCTGCAGGTTGGCCTCCTCAGACTCCTCGATCAGGTCCAGGAGGTCCCTCGTGTGGTCATCTGGGGAGCCAGGTCCGCTTTCGCGGCCCCACAGCACCGGCCCTCCCACTTCCAGCATCTCCCACTCAGACTGGAAGCCCTCGGGGTCCGGGTATCTTCGGATGCCCAGCACGTCCTGGTCGGTCAGCTGCTGCAGGTTGGCCTCCTCAGACTCCTCGATCAGGTCCAGGAGGTCCCTCGTGTGGTAATCTGGGGAGCCAGGTCCGCCTTCGCGGCCCCACAGCACCGGCCCTCCCGCTTCCAGCATCTCCCGCTCAGACTGGAAGCCCTCGGGGTCCGGGTGTCTGCGGACGCCCAGCACGTGCTGGTCGGTCAGCTGCTGCAGGTTGGCCTCCTCGGCCTCCTCAGACTCCTCGATCAGGTCCAGGAGGTCCCTCGTGTGGTCATCTGGGGAGCCAGGTCCGCCTTCGCCGCCCCACAGCACAGGCCCTCGCGCTTCCAGCATCTCCCGCTTCGACTGGAAGCCCTCGGGGTCCGGGAAGCTGCCTCCGCCCTCGCCGCTCCGCGCCTCCCCAGGCTCGGGGCCTGGGTCGGGTCCCCGAGGGATTGCGGGGCCGGCCACGCGGACGCTGGCCCGCTCCCTGACCTTTGGGCGGACACGCCTTCTCCACACAGACACCTCATCCGGGGAGCTCATGTCGCGACCTGGGCGGCCCCGGAACCGGGGCGACGGTCGATGGCCCGAGTCGCAGTCGCGGTCAGGGCGGGCTAGGGGGGAGGCGCTCAGAGGGCAGCGTCATCCACCTGACGCGCCGCACGAGCTCGCCTCAAAAGAAAGGACGTGCCACTTTCAGCGCGCCCCCCACGCCCGCGCAGCAGCCTCCTCATTGGTCCGGCCCCCGCCAACCAGTGGGTGCCTTGTTCGCCCGCCCCCTTGAGGCCTAACCAATGGGGTCGAGGGCCTCTGGTTTGCTCGCAAGCCCGTGGGCGGTCGGGGCAGTTGGCTGGTGAAGAGGATGGTGGGAGTGCCTCCCTCTCTCAAGCTTCTGGGCCCGCCTCCTCCTGTCCCGCCTCCCCTTTCCGGTTAGAGTCACAGCTGTGTGCCTCCGTTTCCCATCTGTAGAGGGGGTCGAGGGCGTCGGGGAGTGAGGGCGCCGGGCTCCAGGGGTGGTGAGGGTGAAACGTCAAGATGGAGGCGCTGGATGCCTAGCACGCGCCGAAAGCATTTGCCAGCCTCCCTTCCACCGCAAGCCTTACGACCCAACAGGAGAATGGGCACAGGAGTCCCGCAGTCAGTGATCAGGGGTCGGCCAGAGAGCAAAGGGATCGTATTTTCGTTCTGTAAGGTCTCTGTCTCAACTGCTCCATCAAATGTGGCTCAGCAGACGTTATTGCCAGGCGGGTTTGGCGCATAGACTTGGGGTTGGCCTCGCTCCATCAGCCCTTCGCCCTCTCTGAGGCAAATTCAAAGAAGAGGAAATCGCAGTGGCCAGTTACACCCCAAAAGGTGCTCCCCACCGCTGATCCTGGAGATGTGAACTAAAACCACGAATCGGGTTTCACACACTAGGTTGACAACCTTCAAAGAGCTTAACCATTCCGAGGGTGGGAGACGTTAGGAGCAAACCCCTGTGGCGGTGGAGCAAAAGACCCATTTGGGAGGTAATTTGGGAGAATCCATCGAAAGCAACTTAGTGCCGGCCCGGACTCTGTGCCTGGCACTCTTCTAAGCGCTGGGCATAAATAATAATGCATCCGCGTGACACGCCTTTACCTATAGTACCAACTATTACTGGCCTCTTACCGGTGAGGAAACAGGCAGTGAGAGGTTCGGCCACTGGCCCAAGGTCATTCGGCTCGTGGGGATCAGCGGCAGGATTGAAACCAATCAATCTGACTCCAGAGTCCTTGCTTTTAGCCCAAGATCTTTAAAAGGAAGATAAAAAGAATCTATTTCCTCTATACTCCTGCAAGTCTGCTGCCTGGTACTTCTTCCGGAGACACGCTGGTACCTGTAGTGTACAAGAACACATGCACAAGGGTGTTGGTAATGGGAACTACTGGGAACACTCCAAATTCCCGTCAGTAAGGAAATGGATGGATGAATGCAACGTGGCTTAGCATCCAGTAGCATAAAGCGTGGCAGTCCAACGGAATGCATCAGGCCATTCTCACAGCTTTCGAAAGCATCTGCCTGACTTCAAACTGCAAGTTGCAGAACGATGGCTTTGGATTCACATTTGTAAGTTAAATCACTTGCGTGGGCACACGCACACACACCAGTCAATCCTATGTAATATATGAGAATTCATTTAAGTATATGTACAAGTATGTTTTAAAGTTTTGAAGGATGCACAACCAAGGCCTACCAGTTGTGATGGCGGTGGGTGTGGATAGCCAGGTGTCTCTCAATTTTTCTTGGAACTGTCAGTTCTCAGCTTCCCTGAGCTGAGCAGTACTGATGTCTGGGGAGTGGTGCCTCCCTTGGTTTCTATACCGCCCATGGGTGTTAGAATTTCCCTTGTTTGCCACCCAACTCCTACTCTGACACCGCTCCATTCCTCCCATACCTTCCTTCTGCTCCTTCCTGTTCATACTCCTCTGTTTTCAGTCACCTCTCTCTCCTGCATCCTGCTCTGACTGATGCCCTGGAGAGTCCTGGGGTGTCTGCACCCCTCTTGCCTGCGGAACTCAAAGGCCCAGTTTTCTGGGTCTGCACCTGAGAAGCTGGCCATGCTGGAGAAGTTTCAGAGCAGGGGAGATTGGGTGCACCGTAAATCTGCAATCCTCCTCCTCGAGCCGGCCCGCGATGGTGCTTGCCCGTTTGTGGATACCGCCCTCTTCCACTTCTCCCAGTGACATTTTAAGTCATGGTGTGCTATTTCAAATATGTTAAAATGGATAAGGAAGGATATAGCAAAATCTCCTGCATCCACCAGCACCCTAGGAAACATTACCAGTGGATTCAGTGGAAGCCTCCGTCTTCCCTCTCACCATTTCCATTCCCTTCCTCCCTCCCCCAGAGAGAGACTCCCGGAACTTCTCACCTTCTCCACTCTCTTCGTCCCTGTGGCTCTCCTACCTCCTCTTCCCCTGCATCCCATACGTCTCCAATGATGTCACTAATCTCTGCTTTAGCCCCCTATGCTCACCAGGAACCAATACTGGTTTTGACTTACTCTCTTGGCCTGGGGTGGGAGCCAGTGTCAGAGGTTCCTCTTGGCTTTCCCCACCGGGATAGCTCTTATCCCACAGAGCAGTGACCCAATGTGGAAGTCATTGATCCAACTGCCAAGTGTATCACTTATCATTATCAGCTTGGGGACTGGAGAAATGACCACTATTTTGGTTCAGGGACCCATTCAGGTCACTGTGAACTGGTCTCCATTCCCAACTCCTTTTAATATCAGGGCCTCATAAGCCCCATTCTAATGGGGCCCCATCATGACACTTTGGGCCTCCTGGATCAATGTCAGCTCAGATCCTGTGTCCAGTAGTAGTAGAAGTGTCTGGGTCCTTTTCTAGCCTCAGGGTACAGTCACCTGAGAAATGGCAGTCATTCTCTTTAGGGACGGTCATAACCCACTGCCTTGTTTCTGGATCCTTCCTCCTCAGGACTCATCCACCTCTTCAGTGGGGCCGGTCTCTGAATTGGCTCAGGACCGGGAACTGAGCAGGAGACTGTGGCTTTGTAGCGGGATGATGGCCCTCCTTCTCTTGCATTCTTGCCTTTTGCTGGCTGTAGTTGCCCCTAGGGAGCCATGCTGTCTGAGCCATCTTCTCAGCTTTCTGCCAGTCAAGCAGGCACTCTTGACTGCCCCTCTGACCTTGCTGGTCGTTACTGGAAATGTGGTCTGCTGGCATCTCTTGGTTAAGAGCTGCCCTCTGCCCTCTATTATGTCAGAATTCGTTGGCTCCCATGGGTGGTAATGAGCCCAGGTCGGGACCACTTTCCTTCCATCATTGGCATTGGCCTCCAGAGGGGACTAACCACCAAATTTCTAGTGATACTGGGGCCCCTCTCACCAGAACACTCCTGATGGCTTTGGTGTCCTGTCAGCCCTACAGTGGGACATGTGTCCTACAGTGGGATGTGTCCTCTCAGCCCTACAGTGGGACATAACCATGAGGCCATGTGACTGGCCTCACCTTTTCTGTCCGTTCTAGCATCACTCAAACTTTTTGTTCCTTCCTCTACCATCTGCCAATCCAAGGCAGGCATTTCCACTTCTCTGCTTATGGGCCATCACTTTCTCAAAGTTTCAAAGGGCCAGTCTGGCAGTGAATTTCCTCCATCTCCGGGAGTCCTTGCCCGTGTGTTAAATCCCATGGCATGAGAAAGCGCCTCCGCTCAGTAAAACTTGCTTATCCTCTCGTATATTCCTGTCCACTTGATCCAGCACCCTCAAAATCCAATCCCAGGGATACTGCCCTGCTCCTGCCAGTACGGCTTGTTATTTCTTGGTGTATAATTTCTTTTTCCCCTTATCAGGCTCGGCATATCCCAGTGAGTTTATGGAGAAGAGATGAGGGTTTCCCTGGGAGAGGCGTCTGTCACTTTGTGGGGGAGCGAACTCTGTAGCATCTACCAGCACAGGGCATGTGTTAGCTGTTGCTGGGGAAGGAAGGGCCACCCTGCAAGCTTTGAGGCCTCAGGACGTTTGGATCTGATAAGCCAACGTTTGGAGACATCCATGCCAATATACCCGGCCTACATTTCAGAGTCTGAAGTTTCTCCATAAAGGGCCCTGACCTTCCCATAACAGGCCTGTGTTTGTCAAGGATGTATACATCTCTGGAGTTCTGCACTTATTGTTATCACATAATGTGTGAGCTACTCAGCTGTCTCTGCAGGAGGCAAGGGCATTTTGTAAGCCACCAAGAAAACCCCATGAATCTTACACTTGGCCCTTAACTGTTTGGTAATGTCCCTTAGTTTCTCATTATGTCTTTGCAGGGCGCCAGTATAACAGTGATGAACAGCCGCCTCTGCCCTCCCTATAGACATAGTGCCCTCCCTACCCTTCAAAGGCCTGAATCATCTCACTGGCCACAAGTAAGACCCTCCACTGGGATATTTTTCAAGGTACGTATGGATAAAACCTTAAGGAATCAGGAGGTAACCTTGTGCTAGAGATTATCCATGCCCCACATAACACTCAAAATGGTACGCTCTTTGTCATTTGGGCAGTGAGTGAGCTGGTCCATAAACCCCGTCTTATAGCTAACTTCTCAGACCACTCCTGGTACCACTTTTGTTAGTTTGGGTCCTCCAAAAATACGGACACCGAGGCATGATTGGACATGGACGAACATGATGGGAGAATGGCATGTGAAGGATAAAGGAGAAGGAGCAGGAATGAGTCTTCTTCTTCAGGGTGCGATGCGGGTCTGACGTCTGTAAGAGAGACGTGGGGGAAAGGAGGGTCAGATAAGAAGAATCTCTGATGCAGTTTCGTTCTAACACTAAACTTTCGTTCAGTTTAGTTTGGTTTGTTCAGGCTCATGTGGAGTCCCCAACCTACAGCTGCCATTTAGAGGAGTCCCTGTCCTGCAGCAGTATGCCCCTGCCATGCTCAGTCACTGGCTGGGAGCTCCCCAGAAGATGTGGGATCTTGGCACAAACAATGGTGGTGCCAGAGAAGTGGCAGCTGGCACTTGCCAATCTACTATGTTCCCTGCAGTGGATCGGAGGGATATGTTTCTATGGCTACCACGAGGAAGCAGAAGTCCAAGATGACTAACATTTCCGTTTTGAGTGACTTTGTGGTGGGGAGCATAAGGACACAGGAAGTAAAGAAAGATTGGGAGGGAAATGATGGGATTTTGGATACATTAAGTTTGTGTTTCTTATAGGACATGCAGGGGGAATGCACTTAGAAATTTGGTTCTGGAACACCAGTGAGGGGTCAAAGCTAGAGAGAGATACAGATTTGGGAGTCATTCATTCCCTCAGTAAACTTTTATAGCAGTGTTTTTTCAAATGTCACCATAACCTTAGAAGTTCCTTGCATGCAAGCTCCAATTCCTTTCCCTTCACCCTCCTCAGAAGTAACCTCTATCCTTTGTCTTCATCATTCCCTTCCTTTTCTTTAGTTATTTTCTACATAGGTTCATATTCCTAACAACGTTGGTTTTGCTGCATCCTTTGTTCTTTATGTAAATGGAATCATCTGTGTTGTTTCTGACTTCTCCCCTGTGATACTGTGTAACTGAGATTCATCCCTTTTGTCACATGTGGCAGGCAATTGTTCATTTTCATTGCTGTACACTCTTCCACCAAATGAATATACAGTAGACTCTCATTATCATGATAGTTATTTGCAGTCTATAAAGTTGCCATGAACACTGAATTAGGCAATCCTGAAACATTGCTCCTAAGGGAAATATAATTTCAAGTTCCTACCATCTGCTGGTCACAACATTTTCATCGACTGATCGCTGTGTAATCGTTTCATGTGTGTTTCTGTTTAATGGCACTCTGTTTAATACAAATATTATTGATTCATTCACATTGACCTCACAGCCAACAGCATTCTAAATCATGCCTGAGCAAGGTTTATGTAACACACATATTTTCTTGAGTGTACGTCATAGTCATTTTGCACTCAAGAACACTAGACGATACTTCAGCACTAAGCTTGGAGGCCATCTTTAATTATGAAATCACCAACAAAGAAGCACAAAAATGCAAACTATGTGGCCCCAAATAAATCATGAAAAGGACACTTGCTTGCAGTCTGAGACTGAAACCAGAAGGCAGAGCGTCACCTTGTTTGACCTCAGCTGGGAACATATTCCACCAACTCAAATTTCTCACAGCTCTCTCGAATGAGGAGGAAAGCACTCTGGTACTGATTTGTGGTTAAAAATGAATTTTAGCTAATAGGGGAATTTGCAAGTATGGAATCTACAAATAAGAAGAATCAACTGTATCTCAACCTATGTATCCATTCTACTGTCAATGGGTAATTTGGGTTGTTTCCATTTGGGCAGATATTATTCATAGTGCTATTATAAACATTCTGGCACATGTTTCCTGGTGCCCACGTACAAGAGCCTTCCAGGGCAGAGCTTTCCAACTTTTGGACTTGGGACTTTGAGGCCTTCATCTCCAGAGACAGCCAGACAGCAGCCCCTGGACCGCTTGGTTCTGGCCCTGAAAAACTTTGTCATCTGACTCCTGTATGCCATACAATCATCATTTTCTGTGTGAGCCATAGAATAAAATGGCTGGGAAGCTGTGTTCCAGTGCTCATACTTAGGACTGAACTTGTCATCTCATAGGGAAAGAAGATTTCCAACATTACTAGATCATGCCAGATTTCTTACAATGCGGTCATGCTAATTTCTACTCCTATCAACAGTGTTTAAGTGTTCCACATCCTCATCAACATTTGATATTTACAAAGTACAAAATTGTTGTCAATCTTGTGATAGTGAAATGGTGTCTCATTGTAGATTTAATTTGCAATTTCTTGATTAGTAATAATATTGAGCAGCTTTTCATATGCTTGGCCTTGGGGATTTTCTTGTCTATGAGGTGTTCATTTAGTGTCTTTTGCCCATTTTCCCCTTGGGTTGTTTGCATATTTATTTGTGGAATTTCTTTAGGTATTCTATACTTTAATTCTCTCATGATTTCCTGTTATGTAAATATCTTCTAGTTTTTAGCTTGCCTTCACTCTTTTTATCGTACCTTTTAATGAAGAAAAGCACTTCTTTATAATTTTTCACAGCACTTTATTGTGAAAAGTACCATACAAGAAGATCACGGGACTTTCCTGGTTGCACAGTGGTTAAGAACCTGCCTGCCAATGTAGGGGACACGGGTTCGATCCCTGGTCCCAGAAGATCCCATATGCCACGGAGCAACTAAGCCTGTGCGGCACAGCTACTGGAGCCTGTGCTCTAGAGCCTACGCGCCACAACTGATGAAGCCTGCGTGCCTAGAGCCCATGCTCCACAACAAGAGAAGCCACTGCAATGAGAAGCCCGCGCACCACAACGAACAGTAGGTCTTGCTAACCGCGACTAGAGAAGGCCCGCGCGCAGCAAGAGAGTCCCAGCGCAGCCAAATAAATAAATAAATAAATAAAAATTTAAAAGAAAGAAGAATATCACAAGATGATCCGGGAAAGTTGAGGGGGTACTTGCTGATCATGGACCACCTTCGCTCTCACTTGATGACCTTGCTTCCCATTTCATTGAGAGTATACAGGCAATCAGAAACAAACTTCCCTCATTCATAAATATTTTTCTCTA
>NC_045784.1:61559757-61619835 GCF_008692025.1 Phocoena sinus
CCCGCCACCGCCTCAGATTCCGTTGCCCACCTGACCACGGATTTCTTCCCAGCGCCGCTGTGCTCGGACTGTTTGGTTCCCGAAAGGACCAAGGTATAACTCTTGGGTCTCCCAGGCTGCGGAATACCAGAGATTGGGGGGAAGGTGGCCGGTTCCACGGGACTTGCCGAGATTCGCTGACCCCGGGAACGGAAGGTTCCCCCAGGGCAAGTTTGCATGCTCCCCCGACGGATTTCTTCTCCTGGGCTCCGTTCTTCCTAGGAGTGACCCGCGGCAGGCCACCTGCAGCAGCAGCAGAAGCAGAAGCAGAAGCAGCAGCAGCAGCAGCAGCTCCCGGGTAGCTGGGCTTGCTGCCCCCCCTTCCCCCACAGCACGCTCTGCATTTTCTTAGGGGAAGAGATGCCCTGCTCTCCCACGCCCTGCCTTTCCACAACCGAAGAGAGTCCTCGCGGAGCCGACGACAGGGAAGAGCCTGTCACGTGAAGGAAATTCTCCCTGGCTTGGAACTTCGAGTGTCTGGGAGTGTCCCCGGGATCCTCGGGTCTGCTGGGCTTGGCCTGGCCTCCTCCTCTGGGATAAGTGCTCACCGTCATCAGCTGTGTCTCACTGAATTCATCTGAGGACTCGGAGTCGGACAGCAGCCAGGTCAGGCCTTCTGCGGAGCGCCGCTGGCGATCCGCAGCCACGTTCAACCTACGCTTAGTGCCTCTCTTAGGGTTCCCCAAGGCCCGGCCCGCTTCAGGCCCACCGAGGTGGAGAGGGCCGGCTGGAGCCGTCAGCGCCTCCCCACAGCTCTGGCCGGGCTCTCCTCGACCGCCGGGACCCGCCTCGAGGCGCAGTGTCAACACGGTGGACTCTTTGAAGGCAGTGGAGCTCTCCGGGGACGGGTACCTGCGGACGCCCAGCACGTCCTGGTCGGTCAGCTGCTGCAGGTTGGCCTCCTCGGCCTCCTCAGACTCCTTGATCTCAGACTCCTCGATCAGGTCCAGGAGGTCCCTCGTGTGGTCATCTGGGGAGCCAGGTCCGCCTTCGCGCCCCCACAGCACCGGCCCTCGTGCTTCTAGCATCTCCCGCTTCGACTGGAAGCCCTCGGGGTCCGGGAAGCCGCCTCCGCCCTCGCCGCTCCGCGGCTCCCCATGCTCGGGACCTGGGTCGGGTCCCCGCGGGACTGGGGGGCCGGCCGCACGGACGCCGGCCCGCTCCTTGCCCTTTGGGCGGACACGCCTTCTCCACACAAACACCTCATCCGGGGAGCTCATGTCGCGACCCGGGCGGCCCTGGAATCGGGGCGACGGTCGATGGCCCGAGTCGCGGTCGCGGTCACGGTGGGCTAGGCGTGCGGCGCTCAGAAGGCAGCGTCATCCACCTCACGCGCCGCACGAGCTCGCCTCAAAAGGAAGGACGTGCCACTTTCAGCGCGCCTCCCACGCCCACGCAGCAGCCTCCTCATTGGTCAGGCCCCCGCCAACCAGCGGGCGCCTTGTTCGCCCACCACCTCGAAGCCTAACCAATGGGGTCGAGGGCCTCTGGTTTGCTCGCAAGCCCGTGGGCGGTCCGGGCAGTTGGCTGATGAAGGGGATGGTGGGAGTGCTTCCCTCTGTCAAGCCTCTGGGCCCGCCTCCTCCTGTCTGGCCTCCCCTTTCCTGTTAGAGTCACAGCTCTGAGCCTCCGTTCCCCATCTATACAGGGGGTGGAGGGCGTCGGGGAGTGAGGGCACCGGGCTCCAGGGGTGGTGAGGATGAAACGTCAAGATGGAGGCGCTGGATGCCTACCTCGCGCCAAAGCATTTGCCAGCCTCCCTTCCACAGCAAGCCTTACGACCCAACAGTAGAATGGGCACAGGAGTCCCGCAGTCAGTGATCAACGGTCGGCCAGAGAGCAAAGGGATCGTATTTTCGTTCTGTAAGGTCTCTGTCTCAACTGCTCCATCAAATGTGGCTCAGCAGACGTTATTGGCAGGCGGGTTTGCCGGATAGACTTGGGGTTGGCCTCACTCCATCAGACCTTCGCCCTCTCTGAGGCAAATTCAAAGAAGAGGAAATCGCAGTGGCCAGTTACGCCCCAAAAGATGCTCCCCACCGCTGATCCTGGAGATGTGAACTAAAACCACGAATCGGGTTTCACACACTAGGTTGACAACCTTCAGAGAGCTTAACCATTCCGAGGGTGGGAGAGGTTAGGAGCAAACCCCTGTGGCGGTGGTGCAAGAGACGCATTTGGGAGGTAATTTGGCAGAATCCATCGAAAGCAACTTAGTGCTGGCACGGACTCTGTGCCTGGCACTCTTCTAAGCGCTGGGCATAAATAATAATGCATCCGCGTGACACGCCTTTACCTATAGTACCAACTATTACTGGCCTCTTACCGGTGAGGAAACAGGCACTGAGAGGTTCGGCCACTGGCCCAAGGTCATTTGGCTCGTGGGGATCAGCGGCAGGATTGAAACCAATCAATCTGACTCCAGAGTCCTTGCTTTTAGCCCAAGATCTTTAAAAGGAAGGAAAAAAGAATCTATTTCTTCTATGCTCCTGCAAGTCCGCTGCCTGGTACTTCTTCCGGAGACACGCTGTTACCTGTAGTGTACAAGAACACATGCACAAGGGTGTTGGTGACGGGAAAAAATGGGAACACTCCAAATTCCCGTCAGTAAGGAAATGGATGAATGCAACGTGGCTTAGCATCCAGTAGCATAAAGCGTGGCAGTCCAACGGAATGCATCAGGCCATTCTCACAGCTTTCGAAAGCATCTGCCTGACTTCAAACTGCAAGTTGCAGAACGATGGCTTTGGATTCACATTTGTAAGTTAAATCACTCACGTGCGTGGGCACACGCACACACACCAGTCAATCCTATGTAATATATGAGAATTCATTTAAGTATATGTACAAGTATGTTTCAAAGTTTTGAAGGACGCACAACCAAGGCCTACCAGTTGTGATGGCGGTGGGTGTGGATAGCCAGGTGTCTCTCAATTTTTCTTGGAACTGTCAGTTCTCAGCTCCCCTGAGCTGAGCAGTACTGATGTCTGGGGAGTGGTGCCTCCCTTGGTTTCTATACGGCCCATGGGTGTTAGAATTTCCCTTGTCTGCCACCCAACTCCTACTCTGACACCGCTCCATTCCTCCCATACCTTCCTTCTGCTCCTTCCCGTTCATACTCCTCTGTCTTCAGTCACCTCTCTCTCCTGCATCCTGCTCTGGCTGACGTCCTGGGGTGTCTGAACCCCTGTTGCCTGTGGAACTCAAAGGCCCAGTTTTCTGGGTCTGCACCTGAGAAGCTGGCCATGCTGGGGAAGTTTCAGAGCAGGGGAGATTGGGTGCACTGTAAATCTGCAATCCTCCTCCTCGAGCCTGCCCCCGATGGTGCCTGCCCGTTTGTGGATACCGCCCGCTTCCACTTCTCCCAGTGACTTTTTAAGTCATGGTGTGCTCTTTCATATATGTTAAAATGGATAAGGAAGGATATAGCAAAATCTCCTGCATCCACCAGCACCCTAGGAAACATTAGCAGTGGATTCAGTGGAAGCCTCCGTCTCCCCTCTCACCATTTCCATTCCCTTCCTCCCTCCCCCAGAGAGAGACTCCCGGAACTTCTTCTCACCTTCTCCACTCTCTTCGTCCCTGTGGCTCTCCTACCTCCTCTTCCCCTGCATCCCATACGTCTCCAATGATGTCACTAATCTCTGCTTTAGCCCCCTATGCTCACCAGGATCCAATACTGGTTTTGACTTACTCTCTTGGCCTGGGGTGGGAGCCAGTGTCAGAGGTTCCTCTTGGCTTTCCCCACCGGGATAGCTCTTACCCCACAGAGCAGTGACCCAATGTGGAAGTCATTGCTCCAACTGCCAAGTGTATTACTTATCATTATCAGCTTGGGGACTGGAGAAATGACCACTATTTTGGTCCAGGGACCCCTTCAGCTCACTGTGAACCGGTCTCCATTCCCAACTCCTTTTAATGTCAGGGCCTCATAAGCCCCATTCTAATGAGGTCCCATCACGACACTTTGGGCCTCCTGGATCAATGTCAGCTCAGATCCTGTGTCCAGTAGTAGTAGAAGTGTCTGGGTCTTTTTCTAGCCTCAGGGTACAGTCACCTGAGAAATGGCAGTCATTCTCTTTAGGGACGGTCATAACCCACTGCCTTTTTTCTGGATCCTTCCTCCTCAGGACTCATCCACCTCTTCAGTGGGGCCAGTCTCTGAATTGGCTCAGGACCAGGAACTGAGCAGGAGACTGTGGCTTTGTAGCGGGATGATGGCCCTCCTTCTCTTGCATTCTTGCCTTTTGCTGGCTGTAGTTGCCCCTAGGGAGCCATGCTGTCTGAGCCATCTTCTCAGCTTTCTGCCGGTCAAGCAGGCACTCTTGACTGCCCCTCTGACCTTGCTGGTCGTTACTGGAAATGTGGTCTGCTGGCATCTCTTGGTTAAGAGCTGCCCTCTGCCCTCTATTATGTCAGAATTCGTTGGCTCCGATGGGTGGTAATGAGCCCAGGTCGGGACCACTTTCCTTCCATCATTGGCATTGGCCTCCAGAGGGGAGCAACCAGCAAACTTCTGGTGATGCTGGGGCCCCTCTCACCAGAACACTCCTGATGGCTTTGGTGAGTGATGTGTCCTCTCAGCCCTACAGTGGGACATAACCATGAGGCCATGTGACTGGCCTCACCTTTTCTGTCCGTTCTAGCATGTCTGCATCACTCAACCTTTTTGTTCCTTCCTCTGCCATCTGCCAATCCAAGGCAGGCATTTCCACTTCTCTGCTTATGGGCCATCACTTTCTCAAAGTTTCAAAGGGCCAGTCTGGCGGTGAATTTCCGCCATCTCCGGGAGTCCTTGCCCGTGTGTTAAATCCCATGGCATGAGAAAGCGCCTCCGCTCAGTAAAACTTGCTTATCCTCTCTTATATTCCTGTCCACTTGATCCAGCACCCTCAAAATCCAATCCCAGGGATACTGCCCTCCTCCTGCCAGTACAGGCTTGTTATTTCTTGGTGTATAATTTCTTTTTCCCCTTATCAGGCTCGGCATATCCCAGTGAGTTTATGGAGAAGAGATGAGGGTTTCCCTGGGAGAGGCGTCTGTCACTTTGTGGGGGAGCGGACTCTGTAGCGTCTACCAGTACAGGGCATGTGTTAGCTGTTGCTGGGGAAGGAAGGGCCACCCTGCAAGCTATGAGGCCTCAGGACGTTTGGATCTGATAAGCCAACGTTTGGAGACATCCATGGCAATATACCCGGCCTACATTTCAGAGTCTGAAGTTTCTCCACAAAGGGCCCTGACCTTCCCATAACAGGCCTGTGTTTGTCAAGGATGTGTACCTCTCTGGAGTTCTGCACTTACTGTTATCACATAATGTGTGAGCTACTCAGCTGTCTCTGCAGGAGTCAAGGGCATTTTGTAAGCCACCAAGAAAACCCCATGAATCTTACACTTGGCCCTTAACTGTTTGGTAATGTCCCTTAGTTTCTCATTATGTCTTTGCAGGGCGCCAGTATAACAGTGATGAACAGCCGCCTCTGCCCTCCCTATAGACATAGTGCCCTCCCTACCATTCAAAGGCCTGAATCATCTCACAGGCCACAAGTAAGACCCTCCACTGGGATATTTTTCAAGGTACGTATGGATACAACCTTAAGGAATCAGGAGGTAACCTTGTGCTAGAGATTATCCATGCCCCACATAACACTCAAAATGGTACACTCTTTGTCATTTGGGCAGTGAGTGAGCTGGTCCATAAACCCCATCTTATAGCTAACTTCTCAGACCACTACTGGTACCACTTTTGTTAGTTTGGGTCCTCCAAAAATACGGACACCAAGGCATGATTGGACATGGACGAACATGATGGGAGAATGGCATGTGAAGGATAAAGGAGAAGGAGCAGGAATGAGTCTTCTTCTTCAGGGTGCGATGCGGGTCTGACGTCTGTAAGAGAGACGTGGGGGAAAGGAGGGTCAGATAAGAAGAATCTCTGATGCAGTTTCGTTCTAACACTAAACTTTCGTTCAGTTTAGTTTGGTTTGTTCAGGCTCATGTGGAGTCCCCAACCTACAGCTGCCATTTAGAGGAGTCCCTGTCCTGCAGCAGTATGCCCCTGCCATGCTCAGTCACTGGCTGGGAGCTACCCAGAAGATGTGGGATATTGGCACAAACAATGGTGGTGCCAGAGAAGTGGCAGCTGGCACTTGCCAATCTACTATGTTCCCTGCAGTGGATCGGAGGGACATGTTTCTATGGCCACCACGAGGAAGCAGAAGTCCAAGATGACTAACATTTCCGTTTTGAGTGACTTTGTGGTGGGGAGCATAAGGACACAGGAAGTAAAGAAAGATTGGGAGGGAAATGATGGGATTTTGGGTACATTAAGGTTGTGTTTCTTATAGGACATGCAGGTGGAATTAGCCAGAATGCACTTAGAAATTTGGTTCTGGAACACCAGTGAGGGGTCAAAGCTGGAGAGGGATACAGATATGGGAGTCATTCATTCCCTCAGTAAACTTTTATAGCAGTGTTTTTTCAAATGTCACCATAACCTTAGAAGTTCCTTGCATGCAAGCTCCAATTCCTTTCCCTTCACCCTCCTCAGAAGTAACCTCTATCCTTTGTCTTCATCATTCCCTTCCTTTTCTTTAGTTATTTTCTACATAGGTTCATATTCCTAACAACGTTGGTTTTGCTGCATCCTTTGGTCTTTATGTAAATGGAATCATCTGTGTTGTTTCTGACTTCTCCCGTGTGATACTGTGTAACTGAGATTCATCCCTGTTGTTGCATGTGGCAGGCAATTGTTCATTTTCATTGCTGTACACTGTTCCACCAAATGAATATACAGTAGACTCTCATTATCATGATAGTTATTTGCAGTCTATAAAGTTGCCATGAACACTGAATTAGGCAATCCTGAAACATTGCTCCTAAGGGAAATATAATTTCAAGTTCCTACCATCCGCTGGTCACAACATTTTCATCGACTGATCGCTGCGTAATCATGTTTCATGTGTGTTTCTGTCTAAAGGCACTCTATTTAATACAAATATTATTGATTCATTAACATTGACCTCACAGCCAACAGCTTGGAGGCCATCTTAAATTATGACATCACCAACAAAGATGCACAAAAATGCAAACTATGTGGCACCAGATAAATCATGAAAAGGACACTTGCTTGCAGTCTGAGACTGAAACCAGAAGGCAGAGCGTCACCTTGTTTGACCTCAGCTGGGAACATATTCCACCAACTCAAATTTCTCACAGCTCTCTCGAATGAGGAGGAAAGCACTCTGGTACTGATTTGTGGTTAAAAATGAATTTTAGCAAATAGGGGAATTTGCAAGTATGGAATCTACAAATAAGAAGAATCAACTGTATCTCAACCTATGTATCCATTCTACTGTCAATGGGTAATTTGGGTTGTTTCCATTTGGGCAGTTATTATTCATAGTGCTACTATAAACATTCTGGCGCATGTTTCCTGGTGCCCACGTACAAGAGCCTTCCAGGGCAGAGCTTTCCAACTTTTGGACCTGGGACTTTGAGGCCTTCATCTCCAGAGACAGCCAGACAGCAGCCCCTGGACCGCTTGGTTCTGGCCCTGAACAACTTTGTCGTCTGACTCCTGTATGCCATACAATCATCATTTTCTGTGTGAGCCATAGAATAAAATGGCTGGGAAGCTGTGTTCCAGTGCTCATACTTAGGACTGAACTTGTCATCTCATAGGGAAAGAAGATTTCCAACATTACTAGATCATGCCAGATTTTTTACAATGCGGTCATGCTAATTTCAACTCCTATCAACAGTGTTTAAGTGTTCCACATCCTCATCAACATTTGATATTTACAAAGTACAAAATTGTTGTCAATCTTGTGATAGTGAAATGGTGTCTCATTGTAGATTTAATTTGCAATTTCTTGATTAGTAATAATATTAGTAATAATATTGAGCAGCTTTTCATGTGCTTGGCCTTGGGGATTTTCTTGTCTATGAGGTGTTCATTTAGTGTCTTTTGCCCATTTTCCCCTTGGGTTGTTTGCATATTTATTTGTGGAAGTTCTTTATGTATTCTATACTTTAATTCTCTGATGATTTCATGTTACGTAAATATCTTCTAGTTTTTAGCTTGCCTTCACTCTTTTTATCATACCTTTTAATGAACAAAAGCACTTCTTTTTAATTTTTCACAGCACTTTATTATGAAAAATTCCATACAAGAAGATCACGGGACTTCCCTGGTGGCACAGTGGTTAAGAATCTGCCTGCCAATGTAGAGGATACGGGTTCGATCACTGGTCCCAGAAGATCCCATATGCCACGGAGCAACTAAGCCTGTGCGGCAGAGCTACTGGAGCCTGTGCTCTAGAGCCTGCGTGCCACAACTGCTAACGCCTGCGTGCCTAGAGCCCATGCTCCATAACAAGAGAAACCACTGCAATGAGAAGCCCGCGCACCACAACGAAGAGTAGCCCCTGCTAACCGCAACTAGAGAAAGCCGGCGCGCAGCAACAGAGTCCCAGCGCAGCCAAAAAAATAAATAAATAAATAAATAAAACTTTAAAAGAAAGAAGAAGCTCACAAGATGATCCGGGGAAGTTGAGGGGGTACTTGCTGATCACGGACCACCTTCGCTCTCACCTGATGACCTTGCTTCCCATTTCATTGAGAGTATACAGGCAATCAGAAACAAACTTCCCTCATTCATAAATATTTTTCTCTATTTTGGATCATTCCTATCAGCATACATGTATCTTGTCATTTCTCCCAATTAAAGAAAACATTCTTTTGATTCCAATTTCCCTTCAAGCTACACCATTTTTCTCTGCTCACCTTCACATAAAACCTCCTAAAGAGTCGATGTATACTTGCTGTCTCAAATTCCTCTCTTCGCATTCACTCTTTCTCTCCTTTCCATTTAACAATTCTCTATTGAGGGCTTACAAGGTACTGTTCTAACACATGGTGCTACATCACTGAGAAAAACTGATGACGTTCCTTCCCTCAAGAGCTTACATTTCTGTCATAGGCCTATTGGCAATATTTTCTCAATCTTCAACTATGTCCATTCCTTTGTTGTTGGAAATCACTTTCCTGGACACAGGTTCAATCTTTATTAGTTGCCTAGAGTGTTGCTCCTAGAACACTCCTTTACCAAACCCTAAAGTGGGATCTTCTGCTTCCTAGAATTAATGTCTTCATTGTTCTTGGTTTACCACAGTGTTTTGATGGGACTCATTCTCCGGGTACCATGGGTGATAATTTCTTTTAAGACTTTGCATGAACAAATATTACCTTTAATATTACCTTTAATTTCATGCTTATTTGATAGCTGATATATAATTTCAGGCTGAAAAGTTTTCTGACTTTCAATGTCACTTTTGAGAATGCTGGTACTATTTTGCATGCCATTATGATTCCCAAGCTTTTATGTATGACACATTTAATTTTTTTAGTTATATATATTTTGATTTATTACATAGTAAAATTAACTTTTTTGTTTTCAGTACCATGAGTTTTAACACATGGACAGAGTTGTGTAACTATCACCACAATCAGGATACAAAACAGTTCCATTAGCCCCCAAATCTCCCTCATTCTGCTGCTTTGTAGTCAAACCATCTCCCCCATCCCAAACCTCTGATAACTGGTGATCTGGTTCCCATCCCTATAGTTTTACCTTTTCCAAATATTATACAACCACAATCACACAGTATGTAACATTTTGAGACTGGCTTCTTTCATTTAGCATAATGCATTCGCGATTCATCCAAGCTGTTGCATGTATCAAGAGTTCCTTCCTTTGTATTGTTAAAAAATGTTTCATTTATAGATGTATGGTTTTATTCGTTCATCAGTTGAATAACATCTTGATTGCATTCAGTTTGGGGTGACTATGAAAAGGTTTCTATTAACATTCTATTAACATTCATGTTAACATTCTATTCACATCCATAGTGTGCACTGGGAAGCGAGTTCCTGTGACGGCTATCTCCAGCCTGTAGGTAGCTTCACTCTCTCCAGAGTGTCTGCAGGGACACATGACCTGGAATGACTGTCTCTACTGGTCAGAGGCAGGTCCAAGGTCTAAGCTAGCTCTGTTTCCTCGAAGTGCACACACACTCATTGGTAATGGCCTCAGCTCAGTGGGGAGCAGTGCCGGAGCAAGAGGGGCTAGAACATAAGCCTGCTACAGGCTGGCTGGGGCACTGGGTACATTCTAGGAATCGAGCCAGAGGCCTGGGCAGCAATCAAGCCCACCTTCTCCAGGGAGGGGTTTGAGGGGAAGGATTAAGTCCCACGAACGTTCTTTTCTGACCCTGAGGTCTGTGACTGTCCCATCCCACCTGTGGTCTGTCCACCTGAGCTCATGCCATGGACTCTGGAAGGGAGCCAGGGTGAGAATATGGGGGAAGGGTGGACCCAAGTGCTCCCCATTGTCCAGGTGCAGTCACTCCTTACTTCCCATCATCACTGTGCCCATCCTGCCCCTGTCCCGGGTAGCTCATGTTGGGTGGCCTCATATATGGGTCCCCTGATTCTAAGATGAGCTACTCTGAGGAGCCACCCTTCCCAATCTCATTCCATCCACACCCACAGTAGTTGTCAGACATCATAGGATCACAGAGTAGGATCGAGAGCCACCTCCAGCGAATCCAAGCATTTCGAGCATCCCGACACCCTGTCGTGGGGTTTGCTGACTTCTGCATCATCCCCCTCCCATGTTTTGGGAATTTAACGACAAGCCTTGAACAAAACAGATCCGACCCTTGCTTTTGTTCATTCGATGCCTTCCAGAACCTGGACCAGCCTCTACTCCCTTTACTCCCTGAATCACATCTTTCTCCCTCAAGGGAGATTACCCCTGATTACATTTATTCACACACAGGGACACACAGTCACCAACCTTGAATGGCCAATCTACCATCATACCCGCTTTTGTGTAGTAAAACACCTGGTCTTTCGGGAAGGGTGTCAGGCAGAACCACCCTTGCCTCACTCAAACACAAATCTGTCCCTCTGAGTCTCAGGCTGGTACAGCCCTGGGTCCTGGCTGAGGGAAGGAAGTGCTCCCCAACCTCGAGTGAGGGGGAAATCGAACATGGAGTTCAGACTCAATCTCAGTGTGTCCTAAAGAGGCAGTCTGGGAGATTGAGCTGGGACACGGAAATATCATTTCCAGGAAAATCTGCTGTCATGGGGCTGGTGGAAGAGTATTTGACGGGGACCATGCAACAACACACACCGACTAACCACACTTGCCATAGAACCTGACGGGCCAATTTCCACTCAAGGGTGTACAGACGACCCGGCTGGAGGAGGGTGGTCAGCTGGCTACGGCAGGCAGGATGTGAATGCTTCCAGATTGGAGCTCTGGAAGGCGGTCATGAGTTCCTGCTGATGGGAAGGGTGAATGGCAGAGATGAATGGGAACCTGCCAGACCCCAGAGGAGGAGGGGGGTTTGGAGAGAACTAGAAGAGGGCCTTCGGGGGAAACGGAGGACGTGCCAATGTGGCCAGGCAGAGCACACACAGGACCCAGACCTGTGGCACTCCGCTGGCTTGTCTGCAGGGATGGTAGCAGAGGCTGGCCCAGAGTCCCCACCACAGGGTGCCAGAGATACCGTTCTGGAAAAGGCTCTGACGTGGAGCAGCGCCCCGCCCCAGGCCCCTACCCCGACCCCGACCCCTACCCCTCCAGAGAGAAGGCAGAACACAGAATATGAGAGGTACTTTAATCGGAAACTGCTGTGAAACTGGGGCGGGGCGGGGGCAAAACAAGGCGGAGAGGAAGCCCTAGGCTGAGGCAGCACAGGAAGGCGAACGAGCTTGGCCACAGCTCCAGGGCCCCAAAGGTACCAGCTGCTCCTCTTGCAGGAAGACGCTGGGCTCAACCTGTGAAACAGCAGAGTCAGGGAAGAGCCTCAAGCCATGGCCAGCCCCCAGCCCTGCTCAACAGCCAGGACTGTGGGAAGGGGTACGGTGTGTGTAACACTCACTTCAAAGGGTCTGCGACTTGTCAGCCAGGTACTGCATGGCGGCTGCAACAGGAACAGGCATTAGCAGGTGCTCCAGACACAGGGATATAGAAGTCCTGTCCCCCATCCCCGTGAGGAACCGCCTAGCCCTGAAACCTGAAACCCCTCCAGGACCCCATGCAAAGAGCTCTGGGCCTGATCACTCCCCACCACCCAAATTGAATGTGGAACCTGTTCCTAAAGCGAAAACAAAATGTGCCAGCAGCTCTCATGCTGTGGGCCGTGCCACAACCACTCAGAACTTGTCACACACACAAACAAACAATCCAACAAGAACCTTAGAAGCCACACCAAGCAGCAGTTCAAGGGAAAAATCAACGAGGCATCTCTAAAAGTCCTATCAGAAGGACATTCCCTAGGACTGGTCTGGTTGTCAAAGTGTGCATGCAGTCCAGACAGTACTTTGCTATTTGTACACACGCCCAGCTGTACATGCACAAGCCAGCTCCAGGGGGAGGCCTGAGAGGTTCTCCTCCCCACAGGGATGATCGTCCCTGCCAGGCCACCGCACCTGCAGCCCATCCCCCACCCCAGGTGCCCACCCGGTTCTGCACTAAGACACCGCTCTCCGGGCCTGGTTCCTCATACCAAGTTGCTCCTTAAGTTCGTCTACTTCTCTCTTTAGCTCGAGACACTAGGCCAGCAGACAGAGGAGGAAGAGAAATGATTAGTATACTCTGGCCTCCTCTCTCCTCCATCCTTCTCCACTCCCCCGGGCCCTCCACCCCAAAGCCGGGTGGTTAGACTGGCAAGGGCTCCTCAGTGGAAAGTAGGTGGGCTCCCTCCGTGGGGTACGTGATGGGGGCAGGGGAGGGGTTCGCCCACACATGTCAGCTGAACTTAGGACCCAGATCCCACCCTCGAGTTTGGGCCTGCATTTCCAGGATGCAGAGGAAGCATTACCCAAGGACAGCAGGGCGTTCCCAGTGGCTGCTGCTGCGTTTCCGGTCTTGGGGGATGGTCAAGTGGCTCCCGGTCACCTGAGAGGGAAAGGACACACAATCCAGCTTCCCAGGCTCCCAGTGAGGTGGAAAGGGCCAAGGGGGCTCTAAAGTGAGGTGAGGCAGCACCACCCTCTGCTGGCAACCAGCCGCCCCTGCTCTCCCCAGCGGCTGGAACCTTGTCTCTGGGCCTGCCTCCCCTGTTCCCCGGGGGCAGCCATTTCGCCATTGTGGTCCCCAAACAATGTGGCTCTGGATTCGACCCTCCCAGAGCTGCACCCACAGCCAGCACTTGGGAGAGCAATGTGGCCGAACAGGACTTAACAGAAAAGGCTGTTCCCCTGCAAGTCTACACCCGGAGCAGCTGTTTGGGGCACTGCCACCGATCACCCCGGTCGCACAAACCCCACACAGAGGATGATGTGGCTCAAGGCCAGCCCTGCCAGCACCCCGTCTCCTGTGGGAGAAGCTGCCTGGGAGCAAGGCTGTGCCCCCAGCCGAGACAGAGGCAGAGGTTTCTGTCCTCAACCCCTCTTCCCTCCCCTCATATCAAACCCACGACACTCACCTGAGGGGGCAGGCCCCCTGGGCATGACTACTCCCCGGTTCAGGGCCAAGGGTTCTGAGTGTCCTGGATCTTGGGGGCTTCGGGTGTTGACGTCGCCACTGCTGGCTTTTCTACGATGCATGCGCAGATAAGATGCCGCTGGCCTGTGAGTTAGCAGCTGAAACAAAAATTTCTCACTGATTTGGACTAAGGAAGTGTGTGTGTGTGTGTGTGTGTGTGTGTGTGTGTGTGTGTGTGTGTGTGAGAGAGAGAGAGAGAGAGAGAGAGAGAGGGAGAGAGAGTGAGAGAGAGAGATGTGTGATTCCCGCCAGGGTGAGGCAGGGACTTGGGAAGGGAATTGAAAGGCTGATCTCATTAGCACTTTCACCCTCTGTCATCCCCAGGCCAGCAGGCAGAGCTGACCTAGGGACAACAGTGGGACACTGAGAAAGCCCAGGCCCCCTGCGAGGAAGGTCTGGCGAACTGCTAGGAAGGAAGATTTAGGAAGATGGTGAGTCTAAATACTGAGGGTTTCCGGGGAAGCTTTTAAGGGATCCCCCGACCCAATTCAGCTACCAGCCCTCCCTTCCATCCTAGCCCAAGTCTCTCAGAGGAGGCTGGAAAGAGGCCAAGGGTGGAGAACCGGGACCAGGATACCCGAAGTGCTACCTTAATGTTTGTCCCTAGGAAAAGGAGCCCGATGTGGCATCGTAATGACCCAGTGACCGAGGGGCACCCAATGCTGACCTCTGAGGAGTGGACAGAGGCAGCATGGGTGAAGACGTGTGCCCTGGGTGCTGTGGGGGGGGGAAGAGTGGGGAGAGAGGAGGAGCATGGCCTACTCACTTGGCCCTTTGGGGCTGGGTCTCTATTTGGGTCCTTATCTTCTCCCGCCACCGCCTCAGATTCCGTTGCCCACCTGACCACGGATTTCTTCCCAGCGCCGCTGTGCTCGGACTGTTTGGTTCCCGAAAGGACCAAGGTATAACTCTTGGGTCTCCCAGGCTGCGGAATACCAGAGATTGGGGGGAAGGTGGCCGGTTCCACGGGACTTGCCGAGATTCGCTGACCCCGGGAACGGAAGGTTCCCCCCAGGGCAAGTTTGCATGCTCCCCCGACGGATTTCTTCTCCTGGGCTCCGTTCTTCCTAGGAGTGACCCGCGGCAGGCCACCTGCAGCAGCAGCAGAAGCAGAAGCAGCAGCAGCAGCAGCAGCAGCAGCAGCTCCCGGGTAGCTGGGCTTGCTGCCCCCCTTCCCCCACAGCACGCTCTGCATTTTCTTAGGGGAAGAGATGCCCTGCTCTCCCACGCCCTGCCTTTCCACAACCGAAGAGAGTCCTCGCGGAGCCGACGACAGGGAAGAGCCTGTCACGTGAAGGAAATTCTCCCTGGCTTGGAACTTCGAGTGTCTGGGAGTGTCCCCGGGATCCTCGGGTCTGCTGGGCTTGGCCTGGCCTCCTCCTCTGGGATAAGTGCTCACCGTCATCAGCTGTGTCTCACTGAATTCATCTGAGGACTCGGAGTCGGACAGCAGCCAGGTCAGGCCTTCTGCGGAGCGCCGCTGGCGATCCGCAGCCACGTTCAACCTACGCTTAGTGCCTCTCTTAGGGTTCCCCAAGGCCCGGCCCGCTTCAGGCCCACCGAGGTGGAGAGGGCCGGCTGGAGCCGTCAGCGCCTCCCCACAGCTCTGGCCGGGCTCTCCTCGACCGCCGGGACCCGCCTCGAGGCGCAGTGTCAACACGGTGGACTCTTTGAAGGCAGTGGAGCTCTCCGGGGACGGGTACCTGCGGACGCCCAGCACGTCCTGGTCGGTCAGCTGCTGCAGGTTGGCCTCCTCGGCCTCCTCAGACTCCTTGATCTCAGACTCCTCGATCAGGTCCAGGAGGTCCCTCGTGTGGTCATCTGGGGAGCCAGGTCCGCCTTCGCGCCCCCACAGCACCGGCCCTCGTGCTTCTAGCATCTCCCGCTTCGACTGGAAGCCCTCGGGGTCCGGGAAGCCGCCTCCGCCCTCGCCGCTCCGCGGCTCCCCATGCTCGGGACCTGGGTCGGGTCCCCGCGGGACTGGGGGGCCGGCCGCACGGACGCCGGCCCGCTCCTTGCCCTTTGGGCGGACACGCCTTCTCCACACAAACACCTCATCCGGGGAGCTCATGTCGCGACCCGGGCGGCCCTGGAATCGGGGCGACGGTCGATGGCCCGAGTCGCGGTCGCGGTCACGGTGGGCTAGGCGTGCGGCGCTCAGAAGGCAGCGTCATCCACCTCACGCGCCGCACGAGCTCGCCTCAAAAGGAAGGACGTGCCACTTTCAGCGCGCCTCCCACGCCCACGCAGCAGCCTCCTCATTGGTCAGGCCCCCGCCAACCAGCGGGCGCCTTGTTCGCCCACCACCTCGAAGCCTAACCAATGGGGTCGAGGGCCTCTGGTTTGCTCGCAAGCCCGTGGGCGGTCCGGGCAGTTGGCTGATGAAGGGGATGGTGGGAGTGCTTCCCTCTGTCAAGCCTCTGGGCCCGCCTCCTCCTGTCTGGCCTCCCCTTTCCTGTTAGAGTCACAGCTCTGAGCCTCCGTTCCCCATCTATACAGGGGGTGGAGGGCGTCGGGGAGTGAGGGCACCGGGCTCCAGGGGTGGTGAGGATGAAACGTCAAGATGGAGGCGCTGGATGCCTAGCCTCGCGCCGAAAGCATTTGCCAGCCTCCCTTCCACAGCAAGCCTTACGACCCAACAGTAGAATGGGCACAGGAGTCCCGCAGTCAGTGATCAACGGGTCGGCCAGAGAGCAAAGGGATCGTATTTTCGTTCTGTAAGGTCTCTGTCTCAACTGCTCCATCAAATGTGGCTCAGCAGACGTTATTGGCAGGCGGGTTTGCCGGATAGACTTGGGGTTGGCCTCACTCCATCAGACCTTCGCCCTCTCTGAGGCAAATTCAAAGAAGAGGAAATCGCAGTGGCCAGTTACGCCCCAAAAGATGCTCCCCACCGCTGATCCTGGAGATGTGAACTAAAACCACGAATCGGGTTTCACACACTAGGTTGACAACCTTCAGAGAGCTTAACCATTCCGAGGGTGGGAGAGGTTAGGAGCAAACCCCTGTGGCGGTGGTGCAAGAGACGCATTTGGGAGGTAATTTGGCAGAATCCATCGAAAGCAACTTAGTGCTGGCACGGACTCTGTGCCTGGCACTCTTCTAAGCGCTGGGCATAAATAATAATGCATCCGCGTGACACGCCTTTACCTATAGTACCAACTATTACTGGCCTCTTACCGGTGAGGAAACAGGCACTGAGAGGTTCGGCCACTGGCCCAAGGTCATTTGGCTCGTGGGGATCAGCGGCAGGATTGAAACCAATCAATCTGACTCCAGAGTCCTTGCTTTTAGCCCAAGATCTTTAAAAGGAAGGAAAAAAGAATCTATTTCTTCTATGCTCCTGCAAGTCCGCTGCCTGGTACTTCTTCCGGAGACACGCTGTTACCTGTAGTGTACAAGAACACATGCACAAGGGTGTTGGTGACGGGAAAAAATGGGAACACTCCAAATTCCCGTCAGTAAGGAAATGGATGAATGCAACGTGGCTTAGCATCCAGTAGCATAAAGCGTGGCAGTCCAACGGAATGCATCAGGCCATTCTCACAGCTTTCGAAAGCATCTGCCTGACTTCAAACTGCAAGTTGCAGAACGATGGCTTTGGATTCACATTTGTAAGTTAAATCACTCACGTGCGTGGGCACACGCACACACACCAGTCAATCCTATGTAATATATGAGAATTCATTTAAGTATATGTACAAGTATGTTTCAAAGTTTTGAAGGACGCACAACCAAGGCCTACCAGTTGTGATGGCGGTGGGTGTGGATAGCCAGGTGTCTCTCAATTTTTCTTGGAACTGTCAGTTCTCAGCTCCCCTGAGCTGAGCAGTACTGATGTCTGGGGAGTGGTGCCTCCCTTGGTTTCTATACGGCCCATGGGTGTTAGAATTTCCCTTGTCTGCCACCCAACTCCTACTCTGACACCGCTCCATTCCTCCCATACCTTCCTTCTGCTCCTTCCCGTTCATACTCCTCTGTCTTCAGTCACCTCTCTCTCCTGCATCCTGCTCTGGCTGACGTCCTGGGGTGTCTGAACCCCTGTTGCCTGTGGAACTCAAAGGCCCAGTTTTCTGGGTCTGCACCTGAGAAGCTGGCCATGCTGGGGAAGTTTCAGAGCAGGGGAGATTGGGTGCACTGTAAATCTGCAATCCTCCTCCTCGAGCCTGCCCCCGATGGTGCCTGCCCGTTTGTGGATACCGCCCGCTTCCACTTCTCCCAGTGACTTTTTAAGTCATGGTGTGCTCTTTCATATATGTTAAAATGGATAAGGAAGGATATAGCAAAATCTCCTGCATCCACCAGCACCCTAGGAAACATTAGCAGTGGATTCAGTGGAAGCCTCCGTCTCCCCTCTCACCATTTCCATTCCCTTCCTCCCTCCCCCAGAGAGAGACTCCCGGAACTTCTTCTCACCTTCTCCACTCTCTTCGTCCCTGTGGCTCTCCTACCTCCTCTTCCCCTGCATCCCATACGTCTCCAATGATGTCACTAATCTCTGCTTTAGCCCCCTATGCTCACCAGGATCCAATACTGGTTTTGACTTACTCTCTTGGCCTGGGGTGGGAGCCAGTGTCAGAGGTTCCTCTTGGCTTTCCCCACCGGGATAGCTCTTACCCCACAGAGCAGTGACCCAATGTGGAAGTCATTGCTCCAACTGCCAAGTGTATTACTTATCATTATCAGCTTGGGGACTGGAGAAATGACCACTATTTTGGTCCAGGGACCCCTTCAGCTCACTGTGAACCGGTCTCCATTCCCAACTCCTTTTAATGTCAGGGCCTCATAAGCCCCATTCTAATGAGGCCCCATCACGACACTTTGGGCCTCCTGGATCAATGTCAGCTCAGATCCTGTGTCCAGTAGTAGTAGAAGTGTCTGGGTCTTTTTCTAGCCTCGGGGTACATTCACCTGAGAAATGGCAGTCATTCTCTTTAGGGACGGTCATAACCCACTGCCTTTTTTCTGGATCCTTCCTCCTCAGGACTCATCCACCTCTTCAGTGGGGCCGGTCTCTGAATTGGCTCAGGACCAGGAACTGAGCAGGAGACTGTGGCTTTGTAGCGGGATGATGGCCCTCCTTCTCTTGCATTCTTGCCTTTTGCTGGCTGTAGTTGCCCCTAGGGAGCCATGCTGTCTGAGCCATCTTCTCAGCTTTCTGCCGGTCAAGCAGGCACTCTTGACTGCCCCTCTGACCTTGCTGGTCGTTACTGGAAATGTGGTCTGCTGGCATCTCTTGGTTAAGAGCTGCCCTCTGCCCTCTATTATGTCAGAATTCGTTGGCTCCGATGGGTGGTAATGAGCCCAGGTCGGGACCACTTTCCTTCCATCATTGGCATTGGCCTCCAGAGGGGAGCAACCAGCAAACTTCTAGGTGATGCTGGGGCCCCTCTCACCAGAACACTCCTGATGGCTTTGGTGAGTGATGTGTCCTCTCAGCCCTACAGTGGGACATAACCATGAGGCCATGTGACTGGCCTCACCTTTTCTGTCCGTTCTAGCATGTCTGCATCACTCAACCTTTTTGTTCCTTCCTCTGCCATCTGCCAATCCAAGGCAGGCATTTCCACTTCTCTGCTTATGGGCCATCACTTTCTCAAAGTTTCAAAGCACCAGTCTCGCGGTGAATTTCCTCCATCTCCGGGAGTCCTTGCCCGTGTGTTAAATCCCATGGCATGAGAAAGTGCCTCCGCTCAGTAAAACTTGCTTATCCATTCTTATATTCCTGTCCACTTGATCCAGCACCCTCAAAATCCAATCCCAGGGATACTGCCCTGCTCCTGCCAGTACAGGCTTGTTATTTCTTGGTGTATAATTTCTTTTTCCCCTTATCAGGCTCGGCATATCCCAGTGAGTATATGGAGAAGAGATGAGGGTTTCCCTGGGAGAGGCGTCTGTCACTTTGTGGGGGAGCGGACTCTGTAGCAGTCTACCAGTACAGGGCATGTGTTAGCTGTTGCTGGGGAAGGAAGGGCCACCCTGCAAGCTATGAGGCCTCAGGACGTTTGGATCTGATAAGCCAACGTTTGGAGACATCCATGGCAATATACCCGGCCTACATTTCAGAGTCTGAAGTTTCTCCACAAAGGGCCCTGACCTTCCCATAACAGGCCTGTGTTTGTCAAGGATGTGTACCTCTCTGGAGTTCTGCACTTACTTGTTATCACATAATGTGTGAGCTACTCAGCTGTCTCTGCAGGAGTCAAGGGCATTTTGTAAGCCACCAAGAAAACCCCATGAATCTTACACTTGGCCCTTAACTGTTTGGTAATGTCCCTTAGTTTCTCATTATGTCTTTGCAGGGCGCCAGTATAACAGTGATGAACAGCCGCCTCTGCCCTCCCTATAGACATAGTGCCCTCCCTACCATTCAAAGGCCTGAATCATCTCACAGGCCACAAGTAAGACCCTCCACTGGGATATTTTTCAAGGTACGTATGGATACAACCTTAAGGAATCAGGAGGTAACCTTGTGCTAGAGATTATCCATGCCCCACATAACACTCAAAATGGTACACTCTTTGTCATTTGCGCAGTGAGTGAGCTGGTCCATAAACCCCATCTTATAGCTAACTTCTCAGACCACTCCTGGTACCACTTTTGTTAGTTTGGGTCCTCCAAAAATACGGACACCAAGGCATGATTGGACATGGACGAACATGATGGGAGAATGGCATGTGAAGGATAAAGGAGAAGGAGCAGGAATGAGTCTTCTTCTTCAGGGTGCGATGCGGGTCTGACGTCTGTAAGAGAGACGTGGGGGAAAGGAGGGTCAGATAAGAAGAATCTCTGATGCAGTTTCGTTCTAACACTAAACTTTCGTTCAGTTTAGTTTGGTTTGTTCAGGCTCATGTGGAGTCCCCAACCTACAGCTGCCATTTAGAGGAGTCCCTGTCCTGCAGCAGTATGCCCCTGCCATGCTCAGTCACTGGCTGGGAGCTACCCAGAAGGATGTGGGATCTTGGCACAAACAATGGTGGTGCCAGAGAAGTGGCAGCTGGCACTTGCCAATCTACTATGTTCCCTGCAGTGGATCGGAGGGGCATGTTTCTATGGCCACCACGAGGAAGCAGAAGTCCAAGATGACTAACATTTCCGTTTTGAGTGACTTTGTGGTGGGGAGCATAAGGACACCGGAAGTAAAGAAAGATTGGGAGGGAAATGATGGGATTTTGGATACATTAAGGTTGTGTTTCTTATAGGACATGCAGGTGGAATTAGCCAGAATGCACTTAGAAATTTGGTTCTGGAACACCAGTGAGGGGTCAAAGCTGGAGAGGGATACAGATATGGGAGTCATTCATTCCCTCAGTAAACTTTTATAGCAGTGTTTTTTCAAATGTCACCATAACCTTAGAAGTTCCTTGCATGCAAGCTCCAATTCCTTTCCCTTCACCCTCCTCAGAAGTAACCTCTAACCTTTGTCTTCATCATTCCCTTCCTTTTCTTTAGTTATTTTCTACATAGGTTCATATTCCTAACAACGTTGGTTTTGCTGCATCCTTTGGTCTTTATGTAAATGGAATCATCTGTGTTGTTTCTGACTTCTCCCGTGTGATACTGTGTAACTGAGATTCATCCCTGTTGTTGCATGTGGCAGGCAATTGTTCATTTTCATTGCTGTACACTGTTCCACCAAATGAATATACAGTAGACTCTCATTATCATGATAGTTATTTGCAGTCTATAAAGTTGCCATGAACACTGAATTAGGCAATCCTGAAACATTGCTCCTAAGGGAAATATAATTTCAAGTTCCTACCATCCGCTGGTCACAACATTTTCATCGACTGATCGCTGCGTAATCATGTTTCATGTGTGTTTCTGTCTAAAGGCACTCTATTTAATACAAATATTATTGATTCATTAACATTGACCTCACAGCCAACAGCTTGGAGGCCATCTTAAATTATGACATCACCAACAAAGATGCACAAAAATGCAAACTATGTGGCACCAGATAAATCATGAAAAGGACACTTGCTTGCAGTCTGAGACTGAAACCAGAAGGCAGAGCGTCACCTTGTTTGACCTCAGCTGGGAACATATTCCACCAACTCAAATTTCTCACAGCTCTCTCGAATGAGGAGGAAAGCACTCTGGTACTGATTTGTGGTTAAAAATGAATTTTAGCAAATAGGGGAATTTGCAAGTATGGAATCTACAAATAAGAAGAATCAACTGTATCTCAACCTATGTATCCATTCTACTGTCAATGGGTAATTTGGGTTGTTTCCATTTGGGCAGATATTATTCATAGTGCTACTATAAACATTCTGGCGCATGTTTCCTGGTGCCCACGTACAAGAGCCTTCCAGGGCAGAGCTTTCCAACTTTTGGACCTGGGACTTTGAGGCCTTCATCTCCAGAGACAGCCAGACAGCAGCCCCTGGACCGCTTGGTTCTGGCCCTGAACAACTTTGTCAGTCTGACTCCTGTATGCCATACAATCATCATTTTCTGTGTGAGCCATAGAATAAAATGGCTGGGAAGCTGTGTTCCAGTGCTCATACTTAGGACTGAACTTGTCATCTCATAGGGAAAGAAGATTTCCAACATTACTAGATCATGCCAGATTTTTTACAATGCGGTCATGCTAATTTCTAACTCCTATCAACAGTGTTTAAGTGTTCCACATCCTCATCAACATTTGATATTTACAAAGTACAAAATTGTTGTCAATCTTGTGATAGTGAAATGGTGTCTCATTGTAGATTTAATTTGCAATTTCTTGATTAGTAATAATATTAGTAATAATATTGAGCAGCTTTTCATGTGCTTGGCCTTGGGGATTTTCTTGTCTATGAGGTGTTCATTTAGTGTCTTTTGCCCATTTTCCCCTTGGGTTGTTTGCATATTTATTTGTGGAAGTTCTTTATGTATTCTATACTTTAATTCTCTGATGATTTCATGTTACGTAAATATCTTCTAGTTTTTAGCTTGCCTTCACTCTTTTTATCATACCTTTTAATGAACAAAAGCACTTCTTTTTAATTTTTCACAGCACTTTATTATGAAAAATTCCATACAAGAAGATCACGGGACTTCCCTGGTGGCACAGTGGTTAAGAATCTGCCTGCCAATGTAGAGGATACGGGTTCGATCACTGGTCCCAGAAGATCCCATATGCCACGGAGCAACTAAGCCTGTGCGGCAGAGCTACTGGAGCCTGTGCTCTAGAGCCTGCGTGCCACAACTGCTAACGCCTGCGTGCCTAGAGCCCATGCTCCATAACAAGAGAAAGCCACTGCAATGAGAAGCCCGCGCACCACAACGAAGAGTAGCCCCTGCTAACCGCAACTAGAGAAAGCCGGCGCGCAGCAACAGAGTCCCAGCGCAGCCAAAAAATAAATAAATAAATAAATAAAACTTTAAAAGAAAGAAGAAGCTCACAAGATGATCCGGGGAAGTTGAGGGGGTACTTGCTGATCACTGGACCACCTTCGCTCTCACCTGATGACCTTGCTTCCCATTTCATTGAGAGTATACAGGCAATCAGAAACAAACTTCCCTCATTCATAAATATTTTTCTCTATTTTGGATCATTCCTATCAGCATACAATGTATCTTGTCAGTTTCTCCCAATTAAAGAAAACATTCTTTTGATTCCAATTTCCCTTCAAGCTACACCATTTTTCTCTGCTCACCTTCACATAAAACCTCCTAAGAGTCGATGTATACTTGCTGTCTCAAATTCCTCTCTTCGCATTCACTCTTTCTCTCCTTTCCATTTAACAATTCTCTATTGAGGGCTTACAAGGTACTGTTAACACATGGTGCTGTTCTAACACATGGTGCTACATCACTGAGAAAAACTGATGACGTTCCTTCCCTCAAGAGCTTACATTTCTGTCATAGGCCTATTGGCAATATTTTCTCAATCTTCAACTATGTCCATTCCTTTGTTGTTGGAAATCACTTTCCTGGACACAGGTTCAATCTTTATTAGGTTGCCTAGAGTGTTGCTCCTAGAACACTCCTTTACCAAACCCTAAGTGGGATCTTCTGCTTCCTAGAATTAATGTCTTCATTGTTCTTGGTTTACCACAGTGTTTTGATGGGACTCATTCTCCGTGTACCATGGGTGATAATTTCTTTTAAGACTTTGCATGAACAAATATTACCTTTAATATTACCTTTAATTTCATGCTTATTTGATAGCTGATACATAATTTCAGGCTGAAAAGGTTTCTGACTTTCAATGTCACTTTTGAGAATGCTGGTACTATTTTGCATGCCATTGTGATTCCCAAGCCTTTATGTATGACACATTTAATTTTTTTAGTTATATATATTTTGATTTATTACATAGTAAAATTAACTTTTTTGTTTTCAGTACCATGAGTTTTAACACATGGACAGATTTGTGTAACTATCACCACAATCAGGATACAAAACAGTTCCATCAGCCCCCAAATCTCCTTCATTCTGCTGCTTTGTAGTCAAACCATCTCCCCCATCCCAAACCTCTGATAACTGGTGATCTGGTTCCCATCCCTATAGTTTTACATTTTCCAACTATTATTACAAACAGTGACACAGTATGTAACATTTTGAGACTGGCTTCTTTCATTTAGCATAATGCATTCGCGATTCATCCAAGCTGTTGCATGTATCAAGAGTTCCTTCCTTTGTATTGTTAAAAAATGTTTCATTTATAGATGTATGGTTTTATTCGTTCATCAGTTGAATAACATCTTGATTGCATTCAGTTTGGGGTGACTATGAATAAGGTTTCTATTAACATTCTATTAACAATTCATGTTAACATTCTATTCACATCCATAGTGTGCACTGGGAAGCGAGTTCCTGTGACGGCTATCTCCAGCCTGTAGGTAGCTTCACTCTCTCCAGAGTGTCTGCAGGGACACATGACCTGGAATGACTGTCTCTACTGGTCAGAGGCAGGTCCAAGGTCTAAGCTAGCTCTGTTTCCTCGAAGTGCACACACACTCATTGGTAATGGCCTCAGCTCAGTGGGGAGCAGTGCCGGAGCAAGAGGGGCTAGAACATAAGCCTGCTACAGGCTGGGCTGGGGCACTGGGTACATTCTAGGAATCGAGCCAGAGGCCTGGGCAGCAATCAAGCCCACCTTCTCCAGGGAGGGGTTTGAGGGGAAGGATTAAGTCCCACGAACGTTCTTTTCTGACCCTGAGGTCTGTGACTGTCCCATCCCACCTGTGGTCTGTCCACCTGAGCTCATGCCATGGACTCTGGAAGGGAGCCAGGGTGAGAATATGGGGGAAGGGTGGACCCAAGTGCTCCCCATTGTCCAGGTGCAGTCACTCCTTACTTCCCATCGTCACTGCGCCCATCCTGCCCCTGTCCCGGGTAGCTCATGTTGGGTGGCCTCATATATGGGTCCCCTGATTCTAAGATGAGCTACTCTGAGGAGCCACCCTTCCCAATCTCATTCCATCCACACCCACAGGAGTTGTCAGACATCATAGGATCACAGAGTAGGATCGAGAGCCACCTCCAGCGAATCCAGCATTTCGAGCATCCCGACACCCTGTCGTGGGGTTTGCTGACTTCTGCATCATCCCCCTCCCATGTTTTGGGAATTTAACGACAAGCCTTGAACAAAACAGATCCGACCCTTGCTTTTGCTTCATTCGATGCCTTCCAGAACCTGGACCAGCCTCTACTCCCTTTACTCCCTGAATCACATCTTTCTCCCTCAAGGGAGATTACCCCTGATTACATTTATTCACACACAGGGACACACAGTCACCAACCTTGAATGGCCAATCTACCATCATACCCCCTTTTGTGTAGTAAAACACCGGTCTTTCGGGAAGGGTGTCAGGCAGAACCACCCTTGCCTCACTCAAACACAAATCTGTCCCTCTGAGTCTCAGGCTGGTACAGCCCTGGGTCCTGGCTGAGGGAAGGAAGTGCTCCCCAACCTCGAGTGAGGGGGAAATCGAACATGGAGTTCAGACTCAATCTCATGTGTTCCTAAAGAGGCAGTCTGGGAGATTGAGCTGGGACACGGAAATATCATTTCCAGGAAAATCTGTGTCATGGGGATGGTGGAAGAGTATTTGACGGGGACCATGCAACAACACACACCGACTAACCACACTTGCCATAGAACCTGACGGGCCAATTTCCACTCAAGGGTGTACAGACGACCCGGCTGGAGGACGGGTGGTCAGCTGGCTACGGCAGGCAGGATGTGAATGCTTCCAGATTGGAGCTCTGGAAGGCGGTCATGAGTTCCTGCTGATGGGAAGGGTGAATGACAGAGATGAATGGGAACCTGCCAGACCCCAGAGGAGGAGGGGGGTTTGGAGAGAACTAGAAGAGGGCCTTCGGGGGAAACGGAGGACGTGCCAATGTGGCCAGGCAGAGCACACACAGGACCCAGACCTGTGGCACTCCGCTGGCTTGTCTGCAGGGATGGTAGCAGAGGCTGGCCCAGAGTCCCCACCACAGGATGCCATGAGATACCGTTCTGGAAAAGGCTCTGACGTGGAGCAGCGCCCCGCCCCAGGCCCCTACCCCGACCCCGACCCCTACCCCTCCAGAGAGAAGGCAGAACACAGAATATGAGAGGTACTTTAATTGGAAACTGCTGTGAAACTGGGGCGGGGCGGGGGCAAAACAAGGGGGAGAGGAAGCCCTAGCTGAGGCAGAACAGGAAGGGAACGAGCTTGGCCACAGCTCCAGGGCCCCAAAGGTACCAGCTGCTCCTCTTGCAGGAAGACGCTGGGCTCAACCTGTGAAACAGCAGAGTCAGGGAAGAGCCTCAAGCCATGGCCAGCCCCCAGCCCTGCTCAACAGCCAGGACTGTGGGAAGGGGTGCGGTGTGTGTAACACTCACTTCAAAGGGTCTGCGACTTGTCAGCCAGGTACTGCATGGCAGCTGCAACAGGGACAGGCATTAGCAGGTGCTCCAGATAGAGGGATATAGAAGCCTGTCCCCCATCCCCGTGACGAACCGCCTAGCCCTGAAACCTGAAACCCCTCCAGACCCCATGCAAAGAGCTCTGGGCCTGATCACTCCCCACCACCCAAATTGAATGTGGAACCGGTTCCTAAAGCGAAACAAAATGTGCCAGCAGCTCTCATGCTGTGGGCCGTGCCACAACCACTCAGAACTTGTCACACACACAAACAAACAATCCAACAAGAACCTTAGAAGCCACACCAAGCAGCAGTTCAAGGGAAAAATCAACGAGGCATCTCTAAAAGTCCTATCAGAAGGACATTCCCTAGGACTGGTCTGGTTGTCAAAGTGTGCATGCAGTCCAGACAGTACTTTGCTATTTGTACACACGCCTAGCTGTACATGCACAGCCAGCTCCAGGGGGAGGCCTGAGAGGTTCTCCTCCCCACAGGGATGATCGTCCCTGCCAGGCCACCGCACCTGCAGCCCACCCCCACCCCAGGTGCCCACCCGGGTTCTGCACTAAGACACCGCTCTCCGGCCCTGGTTCCTCATACCAAGTTGCTCCTTAAGTTCGTCTACTTCTCTTTTAAGCTCGAGACACTAGGCCAGCAGACAAAGGAGGAAGAGAAATGATTAGTATACTCTGGCCTCCTCTCTCCTCCACCTTCCCCACTCCCCCGGGCCCTCCACCCCAAAGCCAGGTGGTTAGACTGGCAAGGGCTCCTCAGTAGAAAGAAGGTGGGCTCCCTCCGTGGGGTACGTGATGGGGGCAGGGGAGGGGTCGCCCACACATGTCAGCTGAACTTGGACCCAGATCCCACCCTCGAGTTTGGGCCTGCATTTCCAGGATGCAGAGGAAGCATTACCCAAGGACAGCAGGGCGTTCCCAGTGGCTGCTGCTGCGTTTCCGGTCTTGGGGGATGGTCAAGTGGCTCCTGGTCACCTGAGAGGGAAAGGACACACAATCCAGCTTCCCAGGCTCCCAGTGAGGTGGAAAGGGCCAAGGGGGCTCTAAAGTGAGGTGAGGCAGCACCACCCTCTGCTGGCAACCAGCCGCCCCTGCTCTCCCCAGCGGCTGGAACCTTGTCTCTGGGCCTGCCTTCCCTGTTCCCCGGGGGAAGCCATTTCGCCATTGTGGTCCCCAAACAATGTGGCTCTGGATTCGACCCTCCCAGAGCTGCAGCCCACAGCCAGCACTTGGGAGAGCAATGTGGCCGAACAGGACTTAACAGAAAAGGCTGTTCCCCTGCAAGTCTACACCCGGAGCAGCTGTTTGGGGCACTGCCACCGATCACCCCGGTCGCACAAACCCCACACAGAGGATGATGTGGCTCAAGGCCAGCCCTGCCAGCACCCCGTCTCCTGTGGGAGAAGCTGCCTGGGAGCAAGGCTGTGCCCCCAGCCGAGACAGAGGCAGAGGTTTCTGTCCTCAACCCCTCTTCCCTCCCCTCATATCAAACCCACGACACTCACCTGAGGGGGCAGGCCCCCTGGGCATGACTACTCCCCGGTTCAGGGCCAAGGGTTCTGAGTGTCCTGGATCTTGGGGGCTTCGGGTGTTGACGTCGCCACTGCTGGCTTTTCTACGATGCATGCGCAGATAAGATGCCGCTGGCCTGTGAGTTAGCAGCTGAAACAAAAATTTCTCACTGATTTGGACTAAGGAAGTGTGTGTGTGTGTGTGTGTGTGTGTGTGTGTGTGTGAGAGAGAGAGAGAGAGAGAGAGAGAGGGAGAGAGAGTGAGAGAGAGAGAGATGTGTGATTCCCGCCAGGGTGAGGCAGGGAATTGGGAAGGGAATTGAAAGGCTGATCTCATTAGCACTTTCACCCTCTGTCATCCCCAGGCCAGCAGGCAGAGCTGATCTAGGGACAACAGTGGGACACTGAGAAAGCCCAGGCCCCCTGCAAGGAAGGTCTGGGGAACAGCTAGGAAGGAGGATTCGGGAAGCTGGTGAGTCTGAATACTGAGGCTTTCCGGGGAAGCTTTTAAGGGATCCCCCTACCCAATTCAGCTACCAGCCCTCCCTTCCATCCCAGCCCAAGTCTCTCAGAGGAGGCTGGAAAGAGGCCAAGGGTGGAGAACCGGGCCCAGGATACCCGAAGTGCTACCTTAATGTTTGTCCCTAGGAAAAGGAGCCCGATGTGGCATCGTAATGACCCAGTGACCGAGGGGCACCCAATGCTGACCTCTGAGGAGTGGACAGAGGCAGCATGGGTGAAGACGTGTGCCCTGGGTGCTGTGGGGGGGGGGAAGAGTGGGGAGAGAGGAGGAGCATGGCCTACTCACCTTGGCCCTTTGGGGCTGGGTCTCTATTTGGGTCCTTATCTTCTCCCGCCACCGCCTCAGACTTCCGTTGCCCACCTGACCACGGATTTCTTCCCAGCGCCGCTGTGCTCGGACTGTTTGGTTCCCGAAAGGACCAAGGTATAACTCTTGGGTCTCCCAGGCTGCGGAATACCAGAGATTGGGGGGAAGGTGGCCGGTTCCACGGGACTTGCCGAGATTCGCTGACCCCGGGAATGGAAGGTTCCCCCCAGGGCAAGTTTGCATGCTCCCCCGACGGATTTCTTCTCCTGGGCTCCGTTCTTCCTAGGAGTGACCCGCGGCAGGCCACCTGCAGCAGCAGCAGAAGCAGAAGCAGAAGCAGCAGCAGCAGCAGCAGCTCCCGGGTAGCTGGGCTTGCTGCCCCCCTTCCCCCACAGCACGCTCTGCATTTTCTTAGGGGAAGAGATGCCCTGCTCTCCCACGCCCTGCCTTTCCACAACCGAAGAGAGTCCTCGCGGAGCCGACGACAGGGAAGAGCCTGTCACGTGAAGGAAATTCTCCCTGGCTTGGAACTTCGAGTGTCTGGGAGTGTCCCCGGGATCCTCGGGTCTGCTGGGCTTGGCCTGGCCTCCTCCTCTGGGGTAAGTGCTCACCGTCATCAGCTGTGTCTCACTGAATTCATCTGAGGACTCGGAGTCGGACAGCAGCCAGGTCAGGCCTTCCGCGGATCGCCGCTGGCGATCCGCAGCCACGTTCAATCTACGCTTAGTGCCTCTCTTAGGGTTCCCCAAGGCCCGGCCCGCTTCAGGCCCACTGAGGTGGAGAGGGCTGGCTGGAGCCGTCGGCGCCTCCCCACAGCTCTGGCCGGGCTCTCCTCGACCGCCGGGAACTTCCTCGAAGCTCAGTGTCAACACGGTGGACTCTTCGAAGGCAGTGGAACTCTCCGGGGTCGGGTATCTGCGGACGCCCAGCGCGTCCTGGTCGGTCAGCTGCTGCAGGTTGGCCTCCTCGGCCCCCTCAGACTCCTCGATCAGGTCCAGGAGGTCCCTCGCGTGGTCATCTGGGGAGCCAGGTCCGCCTTCGCGGCCCCACAGCACCGGCCCTCGCGCTTCCAGCATCTCCGGCTCAGACTCGAAGCCCTCGGGGTCCGGGTATCTGCGGACGCCCAGCACATCCTGGTCGGTTCAGCTGCTGCAGGTTGGCCTCCTCGGCCTCCTCAGACTCCTCGATCAGGTCCAGGAGGTCCCTCGCGTGGTCATCTGGGGAACCAGGTACGCCTTCGCGGCCCCACAGCACAGGCCCTCGCGCTTCCAGCATCTCCCGTTTCGACTGGAAGCCCTCGGGGTCCAGGAAGCGGCCTCCGCCCTCGCCGCTCCGCGGCTCCCCAGGCTTGGGATCTGGGTCGGGTCCACGCGGGACTGCGGGGCCGGCCGCGCGGACGCCGGCCCGCTCCCTGCCCTTTGGGCGGACACGCCTTCTCCACACAGACACCTCATCCGGGGAGCTCATGTCACGACCCGGGCGGCTCCGGAACCGGGGCGACGGTCGATGGCCCGAGTCGCGGTCGCGGTCACGGCGGGCTAGGCGTGCGGCGCTCAGAAGGCTGCGTCAGCCACCTCACGCGCCGCACGAGCTTGCCTCAAAAGAAAGGACGTGCCACTTTCAGCGCACCTCCCACGGCCCCGCAGCAGCCTCCTCATTGGTCAGGCCCCCGCCAACCAGCGGGCGCCTTGTTTGCCCGCCCCCTCGAAGCCTAACCAGTGGGGTCGAGGGCCTCTGGTTTGCTCGCAAGCCCGTGGGCGGTCCGGGCAGTTGGCTGGTGAAGGGGATGGTGGGAGTGCTTCCCTCTGTCAAGCCTCTGGGCCCGCCTCCTCCTGTCCGGCCTCCCCTTTCCGGTTAGAGTCACAGCTGTGAGTCTCCGGTTCCCATCTATACAGGGTGTCGAGGGCGTCGGGGAGTGAGGGCGCCGGGCTCCAGGGGTGGTGAGGATGAAACGTCAAGATGGAGGCGCTGGATGCCTAGCACGCGCCGAAAGCGTTTGCCAGCCTCCCTTCCACCGCAAGCCTTACGACCCAACAGGAGAATGGGCACAGGAGTCCCGCAGTCAGTGATCAGGGGTCGGCCAGAGAGCAAAGGGATCGTATTTTCGTTCTGTAAGGTCTCTGTCTCAACTGCTCCATCAAATGTGGCTCAGCAGACGTTATTGGCAGGCGGGTTTGCCGGATAGACTTGGGGTTGGCCTCGCTCCATCAGCCCTTCGCCCTCTCTGAGGCAAATTCAAAGAAGAGGAAATCGCAGTGGCCAGTTACGCCCCAAAGGATGCTCCCCACCGCTGATCCTGGAGATGTGAACTAAAACCACGAATTGGGTTTCACACACTAGGTTGACAGCCTTCAAAGAGCTTAACCATTCCGAGGGTGGGAGAGGTTAGGAGCAAACCCCTGTGGCGGTGGTGCAAGAGACGCATTTGGGAGGTAATTTGGCAGAATCCATGGAAAGCAACTTAGTGCTGGCACGGACTCTGTGCCTGGCACTCTTCTAAGCGCTGGGCATAAATAATAATGCATCCGCGTGACACGCCTTTAACTATAGTACCAACTATTACTGGCCTCTTACCGGTGAGGAAACAGGCAGTGAGAGGTTCGGCCACTGGCCCAAGGTCATTCAGCTCGTGGGGATCTGCGGCAGGATTGAAACCAATCAATCTGACTCCAGAGTCCTTGCTTTTAGCCCAAGATCTTTAAAAGGAAGGAAAAAAGAATCTATTTCCTCTATGCTCCTGCAAGTCCGCTGCCTGGTACTTCTTCCGGAGACACGCTGGTACCTGTAGTGTACAAGAACACATGCACAAGGGTGTTGGTGACGGGAAAAACTGGGAACACTCCAAATTCCCGTCAGTAAGGAAATGGATGAATGCAACGTGGCTTAGCATCCAGTAGCATAAAGCGTGGCAGTCCTAACGGAATGCATCAGGCCATTCTCACAGCTTTCGAAAGCATCCGCCTGACTTCAAACTGCAAGTTGCAGAACGATGGCTTTGGATTCACATTTGTAAGTTAAATCACTCGCGTGCGTGGGCACACGCACACACACCAGTCAATCCTATGTAATATATGAGAATTCATTTAAGTATATGTACAAGTATGTTTCAAAGTTTTGAAGGACGCACAACCAAGGCCTACCAGTTGTGATGGCGGTGGGTGTGGATAGCCAGGTGTCTCTCAATTTTTCTTGGAACTGTCAGTTCTCAGCTCCCCTGAGCTGAGCAGTACTGATGTCTGGGGAGTGGTGCCTCCCTTGGTTTCTATACGGCCCATGGGTGTTAGAATTTCCCTTGTCTGCCACCCAACTCCTACTCTGACACCGCTCCATTCCTCCCATACCTTCCTTCTGCTCCTTCCCGTTCATACTCCTCTGTCTTCAGTCACCTCTCTCTCCTGCATCCTGCTCTGGCTGACGTCCTGGGGTGTCTGAACCCCTGTTGCCTGTGGAACTCAAAGGCCCAGTTTTCTGGGTCTGCACCTGAGAAGCTGGCCATGCTGGGGAAGTTTCAGAGCAGGGGAGATTGGGTGCACTGTAAATCTGCAATCCTCCTCCTCGAGCCTGCCCCCGATGGTGCCTGCCCGTTTGTGGATACCGCCCGCTTCCACTTCTCCCAGTGACTTTTTAAGTCATGGTGTGCTCTTTCAGATATGTTAAAATGGATAAGGAAGGATATAGCAAAATCTCCTGCATCCACCAGCACCCTAGGAAACATTAGCAGTGGATTCAGTGGAAGCCTCCGTCTTCCCTCTCACCATTTCCATTCCCTTCTTCCCTCCCCCAGAGAGAGACTCCCAGAACTTCTTCTCACCTTCTCCACTCTCTTCGTCCCTGTGGCTCTCCTACCTCCTCTTCCCCTGCATCCCATACGTCTCCAATGATGTCACTAATCTCTGCTTTAGCCCCCTATGCTCACCAGGATCCAATACTGGTTTTGACTTACGCTCTTGGCCTGGGGTGGGAGCCAGTGTCAGAGGTTCCTCTTGGCTTTCCCCACCGGGATAGCTCTTACCCCACAGAGCAGTGACCCAATGTGGAAGTCTGTGCTGCAACTGCCAAGTGTATCACTTATCATTATCAGCTTGGGGACTGGAGAAATGACCGCTATTTTGTTCCAGGGACCCCTTCAGCTCACTGTGAACCGGTCTCCATTCCCAACTCCTTTTAATGTCAGGGCCTCATAAGCCCCATTCTAATGAGGCCCCATCACGACACTTTGGGCCTCCTGGATCAATGTCAGCTCAGATCCTGTGTCCAGTAGTAGTAGAAGTGTCTGGGTCTTTTTCTAGCCTCGGGGTACATTCACCTGAGAAATGGCAGTCATTCTCTTTAGGGACGGTCATAACCCACTGCCTTTTTTCTGGATCCTTCCTCCTCAGGACTCATCCACCTCTTCAGTGGGGCCGGTCTCTGAATTGGCTCAGGACCAGGAACTGAGCAGGAGACTGTGGCTTTGTAGCGGGATGATGGCCCTCCTTCTCTTGCATTCTTGCCTTTTGCTGGCTGTAGTTGCCCCTAGGGAGCCATGCTGTCTGAGCCATCTTCTCAGCTTTCTGCCGGTCAAGCAGGCACTCTTGACTGCCCCTCTGACCTTGCTGGTCGTTACTGGAAATGTGGTCTGCTGGCATCTCTTGGTTAAGAGCTGCCGTCTGCCCTCTATTATGTGAGAATTCGTTGGCTCTCATGGGTGGTAATGAGCCCAGGTCGGGACCACTTTCCTTCCATCATTGGCATTGGCCTCCAGAGGGGAGCAACCAGCAAACTTCTAGTGATGCTGGGGCCCCTCTCACCAGAACACTCCTGATGGCTTTGGTGAGTGATGTGTCCTCTCAGCCCTACAGTGGGACATAACCATGAGGCCATGTGACTGGCCTCACCTTTTCTGTCCGTTCTAGCATGTCTGCATCACTCAACCTTTTTGTTCCTTCCTCTGCCATCTGCCAATCCAAGGCAGGCATTTCCACTTCTCTGCTTATGGGCCATCACTTTCTCAAAGTTTCAAAGGACCAGTCTGGCAGTGAATTTCTTCCATCTCCTGGGAGTCCTTGCCCGTGTGTTAAATCCCATGGCATGAGAAAGTGCCTCCGCTCAGTAAAACTTGCTTATCCATTCTTATATTCCTGTCCACTTGATCCAGCACCCTCAAAATCCAATCCCAGGGATACTGCCCTGCTCCTGCCAGTACAGGCTTGTTATTTCTTGGTGTATAATTTCTTTTTCCCCTTATCAGGCTCGGCATATCCCAGTGAGTATATGGAGAAGAGATGAGGGTTTCCCTGGGAGAGGCATCTGTCACTTTGTGGGGGAGCAGACTCTGTAACATCTACCAGCACAGGGCATGTGTTAGCTGTTGCTGGGGAAGGAAGGGCCACCCTGCAAGCTTTGAGGCCTCAGGACGTTTGGATCTGATAAGCCAACGTTTGGAGACATCCATGCCAATATACCCGGCCTACATTTCAGAGTCTGAAGTTTCTCCACAAAGGGCCCTGACCTTCCCATAACAGGCCTGTGTTTGTCAAGGATGTGTACCTCTCTGGAGTTCTGCACTTATTGTTATCACATAATGTGTGAGCTACTCAGCTGTCTCTGCAGGAGGCAAGGGCATTTTGTAAGCCACCAAGAAAACCCCATGAATCTTACACTTGGCCCTTAACTGTTTGGTAATGTCCCTTAGTTTCTCATTATGTCTTTGCTGGGCGCCAGTATAACAGTGATGAACAGCCGCCTCTGCCCTCCCTATAGACATAGTGCCCTCCCTACTATTCAAAGGCCTGAATCATCTCACTGGCCACAAGTAAGACCCTCCACTGGGATATTTTTCAAGGTACGTATGGATAAAACCTTAAGGAATCAGGAGGTAACCTTGTGCTAGAGATTATCCATGCCCCACATAACACTCAAAATGGTACACTCTTTGTCATTTGCGCAGTGAGTGAGCTGGTCCATAAACCCCATCTTATAGCTAACTTCTCAGACCACTCCTGGTACCACTTTTGTTAGTTTGGGTCCTCCAAAAATACGGACACCAAGGCATGATTGGACATGGACGAACATGATGGGAGAATGGCATGTGAAGGATAAAGGAGAAGGAGCAGGAATGAGTCTTCTTCTTCAGGGTGCGATGCGGGTCTGACGTCTGTAAGAGAGACGTGGGGGAAAGGAGGGTCAGATAAGAAGAATCTCTGATGCAGTTTCGTTCTAACACTAAACTTTCGTTCAGTTTAGTTTGGTTTGTTCAGGCTCATGTGGAGTCCCCAACCTACAGCTGCCATTTAGAGGAGTCCCTGTCCTGCAGCAGTATGCCCCTGCCATGCTCAGTCACTGGCTGGGAGCTACCCAGAGGATGTGGGATCTTGGCACAAACAATGGTGGTGCCAGAGAAGTGGCAGCTGGCACTTGCCAATCTACTATGTTCCCTGCAGTGGATCGGAGGGGCATGTTTCTATGGCCACCACGAGGAAGCAGAAGTCCAAGATGACTAACATTTCCGTTTTGAGTGACTTTGTGGTGGGGAGCATAAGGACACCGGAAGTAAAGAAAGATTGGGAGGGAAATGATGGGATTTTGGATACATTAAGGTTGTGTTTCTTATAGGACATGCAGGTGGAATTAGCCAGAATGCACTTAGAAATTTGGTTCTGGAACACCAGTGAGGGGTCAAAGCTGGAGAGGGATACAGATATGGGAGTCATTCATTGCCCTCAGTAAACTTTTATAGCAGTGTTTTTTCAAATGTCACCATAACCTTAGAAGTTCCTTGCATGCAAGCTCCAATTCCTTTCCCTTCACCCTCCTCAGAAGTAACCTCTATCCTTTGTCTTCATCATTCCCTTCCTTTTCTTTAGTTATTTTCTACATAGGTTCATATTCCTAACAACGTTGGTTTTGCTGCATCCTTTGTTCTTTATGTAAATGGAATCATCTGTGTTGTTTCTGACTTCTCCCCTGTGATACTGTGTAACTGAGATTCATCCCTTTTGTCACATGTGGCAGGCAATTGTTCATTTTCATTGCTGTACACTCTTCCACCAAATGAATATACAGTAGACTCTCATTATCATGATAGTTATTTGCAGTCTATAAAGTTGCCATGAACACTGAATTAGGCAATACTGAAACATTGCTCCTAAGGGAAATATAATTTCAAGTTCCTACCATCCGCTGGTCACAACATTTTCATCGACTGATCGCTGTGTAATCATGTTTCATGTGTGTTTCTGTGTAAAGGCACTCTATTTAATACAAATATTATTGATTCATTCACATTGACCTCACAGCCAACAGCATTATAAATCATGCCTGAGCAAGGTTTATGTAACACAGATATTTTCTTGAGTGCACGTCATAGTCATTTTGCACTCAAGAACACTAGACAATACTTCAGCACTAAGCTTGGAGGCCATCTTTAATTATGAAATCACCAACAAAGAAGCAGAAAAATGCAAACTATGTGGCACCAAATAAATCTTGAAAAGGACACTTGCTTGCAGTCTGAGACTGAAACCAGAAGGCAGAGCGTCACCTTTTTTGACCTCAGTTGGGAACATATTCCACCTACTCAAATTTCTCACAGCTCTCTCGCATGAGGAGGAAAGCACTCTGGTACTGATTTGTGGTTAAAAATGAATTTTAGCAAATAGGGGAATTTGCAAGTATGGAATCTACAAATAAGAAGAATCAACTGTATCTCAACCTATGTATCCATTCTACTGTCAATGGGTAATTTGGGTTGTTTCCATTTGGGCAGATATTATTCATAGTGCTACTATAAATATTCTGGTGCATGTTTCCTGGTGCCCACGTACAAGAGCCTTCCAGGGCAGAGCTTTCCAACTTTTGGACCTGGGACTTTGAGGCCTTCATCTCCAGAGACAGCCAGACAGCAGCCCCTGGACCGCTTGGTTCTGGCCCTGAAAAACTTTGTCATCTGACTCCTGTATGCTATACAATCATCATTTTCTGTGTGAGCCATAGAATAAAATGGCTGGGAAGCTGTGTTCCAGTGCTCATACTTAGGACTGAGCTTGTCATCTCATAGGGAAAGATTTCCAACATTACTAGATCATGCCAGATTTTTTACAATGTGGTCATGCTAATTTCTACTCCTACCAACAGTGTTTAAGTGTTCCACATCCTCATCAACATTTGTTATTTATAAAGTACAAAATTGTTGTCAATCTTGTGATAGTGAAATGGTGTCTCATTGTAGATTTAATTTGCTATTTCTTGATTAGTAATAATATTAGTAATAATATTGAGCAGCTTTTCATGTGCCTCGCCTTGGGGATTTTCTTGTCTATGAGGGGTTCATTTAGTGTCTTTTGCCCATTTTCCCCTTGGGTTGTTTGCATATTTATTTGTGGAAGTTCTTTATGTATTGTATACTTTAGTTCTCTGATGATTTCATGTTACATAAATATCTTCTAGTTTTTAGCTTGCCTTCCCTCTTTTTATCATACCTTTTAATGAACAAAAGCACTTCTTTTTAATTTTTCACAGCACTTTATTATGAAAAATTCCATACAAGAAGATCACGGGACTTCCCTTGTGGCACAGTGGTTAAGAATCTGCCTGCCAATGGAGAGGACACGGGTTCGATCCCTGGTCCCGGAAGATCCCATATGCCACGGAGCAACTAAGCCTGTGCGGCACAGCTACTGGAGCCTGTGCTCTAGAGCCTGCGTGCCACAACTGCTGACGCCTGCGTGCCTAGAGCCCATGCTCCACAACAAGAGAAGCCACTGCAATGAGAAGCCCACGCACCGCAACGAAGAGTAGCCCCTGCTAACCGCAACTAGAGAAAGCCCGCGCGCAGCAACAGAGTCCCAGCGCAGCCAAAAAAATAAATAAATAAATAAAACTTTAAAAGAAAGAAGAAGATCACAAGATGATCCGGGGAAGTTGAGGGGGTACTTGCTGATCATGGACCATCTTCGCTCTCACCTGATGACCTTGCTTCCCATTTCATTGAGAGTATACAGGCAATCAGAAACAAACTTCCCTCATTCATAAATATTTTTCTCTATTTTGGATCATTCCTATCAGCATACAAGTATGTTGTCGTTTCTCCCAATTAAAGAAAACCTTCTTTTGATTCCAATTTCCCTTCAAGCTACACCATTTTTCTCTGCTCACCTTCACATAAAAACTCCTTAAGAGTCGATGTATACTTGCTGTCTCAAATTCCTCTCTTCGCATTCACTCTTTCTCTCCTTTCCATTTAACAATTCTCTATTGAGGGCTTACAAGGCACTGTTCTAACACATGGTGCTGTTCTAACACATGGTGCTACATCACTGAGAAAAACTGATGACGTTCCTTCCCTCAAGAGCTTACATTTCTGTCATAGGCCTATTGGCAATATTTTCTCAATCTTCAACTACGTCCATTCCTTTGTTGTTGGAAATCATTTTCCTGGACACAGGTTCAACCTTTATTGGTTGCCTAGAGTGTTGCTCCTAGAACACTCCTTTACCAAACCCCTAAGTGGGATCTTCTGCTTCCTAGAATTAATGTCTTCATTGTTCTTGGTTTACCACAGTGTTTTGATGGGACTCATTCTCCGGGTACCATGGGTGATAATTTCTTTTAAGACTTTGCATGAACAAATATTACCTTTAATATTACCTTTAATTTCATGCTTATTTGATAGCTGATATATAATTTCAGGCTGAAAAGGTTTCTGACTTTCAATGTCACTTTTGAGAATGCTGGTACTATTTTGCATGCCATTGTGATTCCCAAGCCTTTATGTATGACACGTTTAATTTTTTTAGTTATATATATTTTGATTTATTACATAGTAAAATTAACTTTTTTGTTTTCAGTACCATGAGTTTTAACACATGGACAGAGTTGTGTAACTATCACCACAATCAGGATACAAAAGAGTTCCATCAGCCCCCAAATCTCCCTCATTCTGCTGCTTTGTAGTCAAACCACCTCCCCCATCCCAAACCTCTGATAACTGGTGATCTGTTTCCCATCCCTATAGTTTTACCTTTTCCAACTATTATACAAACACAGTGACACAGTATGTAACATTTTGAGACTGGCTTCTTTCATTTAGCATAATGCATTCGCGATTCATCCAAGCTGTTGCATGTATCAAGAGTTCCTTCCTTTGTATTGTTAAAAAATGTTTCATTTATAGATGTATGGTTTTATTCGTTCATCTGTTGAATAACATCTTGATTGCTTTCAGTTTGGGGTGACTTTGAATAAGGTTTCTATTAACATTCTATTAACAATCATGTTAACATTCTATTCACATCCATAGTGTGCACTGGGAAGCGAGTTCCTGTGGTGGCTGTCTCCAGCCTGTAGTTAGCTTCACTCTCCCCAGAGTGTCTGCAGGGACACATGACCTGGAATGACTGTCTCTACTGGTCAGAGGCAGGTCCAAGGTCTAAGCTAGCTCTGTTTCCTCGAAGTGCACACACACTCATTGGTAATGGCCTCAGCTCAGTGGGGAGCAGTGCCGGAGCAAGAGGGGCTAGAACATAAGCCTGGTACAGGCTGGGTGGGGCACTGGGTACATTCTAGGAATCGAGCCAGAGGCCTGGGCAGCAATCAAGCCCACCTTCTCCAGGGAGGGGTTTGAGGGGAAGGATTAAGTCCCACGTACGTTCTTTTCTGACCCTGAGGTCTGTGACTGTCCCATCCCACCTGTGGTCTGTCCACCTGAGCTCATGCCATGGACTCTGGAAGGGAGCCAGGGTGAGAATATGGGGGAAGGGTGGACCCAAGTGCTCCCCATTGTCCAGGTGCAGTCACTCCTTACTTCCCATCGTCACTGCGCCCATCCTGCCCCTGTCCCGGGTAGCTCATGTTGGGTGGCCTCATATATGGGTCCCCTGATTCTAAGATGAGCTACTCTGAGGAGCCACCCTTCCCAATCTCATTCCATCCACACCCACAGGAGTTGTCAGACATCATAGGATCACAGAGTAGGATCGAGAGCCACCTCCAGCGAATCCAGCATTTCGAGCATCCCGACACCCTGTCGTGGGGTTTGCTGACTTCTGCATCATCCCCCTCCCATGTTTTGGGAATTTAACGACAACCCTTGAACAAAACAGATCCGACCCTTGCTTTTGTTCATTCGATGCCTTCCAGAACCTGGACCAGCCTCTACTCCCTTTACTCCCTGAATCACATCTTTCTCCCTCAAGGGAGATTACCCCTGATTACATTTATTCACACACAGGGACACACAGTCGCCGACCTTGAATGGCCAATCTACCATCATACCCCCTTTTGTGTAGTAAAACACCGGTCTTTCGGGAAGGGTGTCAGGCAGAACCACCCTTGCCTCACTCAAACACAAATCTGTCCCTCTGAGTCTCAGGCTGGTACAGCCCTGGGTCCTGGCTGAGGGAAGGAAGTGCTCCCCAACCTCGAGTGAGGGGGAAATCGAACATGGAGTTCAGACTCAATCTCATGTGTCCTAAAGAGGCAGTCTGGGAGATTGAGCTGGGACACGGAAATATCATTTCCAGGAAAATCTCTGTCATGGGGCTGGTGGAAGAGTATTTGACGGGGACCATGCAACAACACAGACCGACTAACCACACTTGCCATAGAACCTGACGGGCCAATTTCCACTCAAGGGTGTAGAGACGACCCGGCTGGAGGAGGGTGGTCAGCTGGCTACGGCAGGCAGGATGTGAATGCTTCCAGATTGGAGCTCTGGGAGGCGGTCATGAGTTCCTGCTGATGGGAAGGGTGAATGGCAGAGATGAATGGGAACCGCCAGACCCCAGAGGAGGAGGGGGGTTTGGAGAGAACTAGAAGAGGGCCTTCGGGGGAAACGGAGGACGTGCCAATGTGGCCAGGCAGAGCACACACAGGACCCAGACCTGTGGCACTCCGCTGGGTTGTCTGCAGGGATGGTAGCAGAGGCTGGCCCAGAGTCCCCACCACAGGGTGCCAGAGATACCGTTCTGGAAAAGGCTCTGACGTGGAGCAGCGCCCCGCCCCAGGCCCCTACCCCGACCCCGACCCCTACCCCTCCAGAGAGAAGGCAGAACACAGAATATGAGAGGTACTTTAATCGGAAACTGCTGTGAAACTGGGGCGGGGCGGGGGCAAAACAAGGCGGAGAGGAAGCCCTAGGTGAGGCAGCACAGGAGCGAACGAGCTTGGCCACAGCTCCAGGGCCCCAAAGGTACCAGCTGCTCCTCTTGCAGGAAGACGCTGGGCTCAACCTGTGAAACAGCAGAGTCAGGGAAGAGCCTCAAGCCAGGGCTAGCCCCCAGCCCTGCTCAACAGCCAGGACTGTGGGAAGGGGTACGGTGTGTGTAACACTCACTTCAAAGGGTCTGCGACTTGTCAGCCAGGTACTGCATGGCGGCTGCAACAGGGACAGGCATTAGCAGGTGCTCCAGACAGAGGGATATAGAAGCCTGTCCCCCATCCCCGTGACGAACCGCCTAGCCCTGAAACCTGAAACCCCTCCAGACCCCATGCAAAGAGCTCTGGGCCTGATCACTCCCCACCACCCAAATTGAATGTGGAACCGATTCCTAAAGCGAAACAAAATGTGCCAGCAGCTCTCATGCTGTGGGCCGTGCCACAACCACTCAGAACTTGTCACACACACAAACAAACAATCCAACAAGAACCTTAGAAGCCACACCAAGCAGCAGTTCAAGGGAAAAATCAACGAGGCATCTCTAAAAGTCCTATCAGAAGGACATTCCCTAGGACTGGTCTGGTTGTCAAAGTGTGCATGCAGTCCAGACAGTACTTTGCTATTTGTACACACGCCTAGCTGTACATGCACAGCCAGCTCCAGGGCGAGGCCTGAGAGGTTCTCCTCCCCACAGGGATGATCGTCCCTGCCAGGCCCACCGCACCTGCAGCCCACCCCCACCCCAGGTGCCCACCCGGGTTCTGCACTAAGACACCGCTCTCCGGCCCTGGTTCCTCATACCAAGTTGCTCCTTAAGTTCGTCTACTTCTCTCTTTAGCTCGAGACACTAGGCCAGCAGACAAAGGAGGAAGAGAAATGATTAGTATACTCTGGTCTCCTCTCTCCTCCACCTTCTCCACTCCCCCGGGCCCTCCACCCCAAAGCCAGGTGGTTAGACTGGCAAGGGCTCCTCAGTGGAAAGAAGGTGGGCTCCCTCCGTGGGGTACGTGATGGGGGCAGGGGAGGGGTCGCCCACACATGTCAGCTGAACTTGGACCCAGATCCCACCCTCGAGTTTGGGCCTGCATTTCCAGGATGCAGAGGAAGCATTACCCAAGGACAGCAGGGCGTTCCCAGTGGCTGCTGCTGCGTTTCAGGTCTTGGGGGATGGTCAAGTGGCTCCCGGTCACCTGAGAGGGAAAGGACACACAATCCAGCTTCCCAGGCTCCCAGTGAGGTGGAAAGGGCCAAGGGGGCTCTAAAGTGAGGTGAGGCAGCACCACCCTCTGCTGGCAACCAGCCGCCCCTGCTCTCCCCAGCGGCTGGAACCTTGTCTCTGGGCCTGCCTCCCCTGTTCCCCGGGGGCAGCCATTTCGCCATTGTGGTCCCCAAACAATGTGGCTCTGGATTCGACCCTCCCAGAGCTGCAGCCACAGCCAGCACTTGGGAGAGCAACGTGGCCGAACAGGACTTAACAGAAAAGGCTGTTCCCCTGCAAGTCTACACCCGGAGCAGCTGTTTGGGGCACTGCCACCGATCGCCCCGGTCGCACAAACCCCACACAGAGGATGATGTGGCTCAAGGCCAGCCCTGCCAGCACCCCGTCTCCTGTGGGAGAAGCTGCCTGGGAGCAAGGCTGTGCCCCCAGCCGAGACAGAGGCAGAGGTTTCTGTCCTCAACCCCTCTTCCCTCCCCTCATATCAAACCCACGACACTCACCTGAGGGGGCAGGCCCCCTGGGCATGACTTCTCCCCGGTTCAGGGCCAAGGGTTCTGAGTTTCCTGGATCTTGGGGGCTTCGGGTGTTGACGTCGCCACTGCTGGCTTTTCTACGATGCATGCGCAGACAAGATGTCCCTGGCCTGTGAGTTAGCAGCTGAAACAAAAATTTCTCACCGATTTGGACTAAGGAAGTGTGTGTGTGTGTATGTGTGTGTGGGGGGGGGGGAGAGAGAGAGAGAGGGAGAGAGAGTGAGAGAGAGAGAGATGTGTGATTCCCGCCAGGGTGAGGCAGGGAATTGGGAAGGGAATTGAAAGGCTGATCTCATTAGCACTTTCACCCTCTGTCATCCCCAGGCCAGCAGGCAGAGCTGATCTAGGGACAACAGTGGGACACTGAGAAAGCCCAGGCCTCCTGCAAGGAAGGTCTGGGGAACAGCTAGGAAGGAGGATTCGGGAAGCTGGTGAGTCTAAATACTGAGGCTTTCCGGGGAAGGTTTTAAGGGATCCCCCTACCCAATTCAGCTACCAGCCCTCCCTTCCATCCCAGCCCAAGTCTCTCAGAGGAGGCTGGAAAGAGGCCAAGGGTGGAGAACCGGGCCCAGGATACCCGAAGTGCTACCTTAATGTTTGTCCCTAGGAAAAGGAGCCCGATGTGGCATCGTAATGACCCAGTGACCGAGGGGCACCCAATGCTGACCTCTGAGGAGTGGACAGAGGCAGCATGGGTGAAGACGTGTGCCCTGGGTGCTGTAGGGGGGGGGAAGAGTGGGGAGAGAGGAGGAGCATGGCCTACTCACCTGGCCCTTTGGGGCTGGGTCTCTATTTGTGTCCTTATCTTCTCCCGACACCGCCTCAGACTCCTTTGCCCAACTGACCACGGATTTCTTCCCAGCGCCGCTGTGCTTGGACTGTTTGGTTCCCGAAAGGAGTAAGGTATAACTCTTGGGTCTCCCAGGCTGCGGAATACCAGAGATTGGGGGGAAGGTGGCCGGTTCCACGGGAGTTGCCGAGATTCGCTGACCCCGGGAACGGAAGGTTCCCCCCAGGGCAAGTTTGCATGCTCCCCCGACGGATTTCTTCTCCTGGGCTCCGTTCTTCCTAGGAGTGACCCGCGGCAGGCCACCTGCAGCAGCAGCAGAAGCAGAAGCAGAAGCAGCAGCAGCAGCAGCAGCTCCCGGGTAGCTGGGCTTGCTGCCCCCCTTCCCCCACAGCACGCTCTGCATTTTCTTAGGGGAAGAGATGCCCTGCTCTCCCACGCCCTGCCTTTCCACAACCGAAGAGAGTCCTCGCGGAGCCGACGACAGGGAAGAGCCTGTCACGTGAAGGAAATTCTCCCTGGCTTGGAACTTCGAGTGTCTGGGAGTGTCCCCGGGATCCTCGGGTCTGCTGGGCTTGGCGTGGCCTCCTCCTCTGGGATAAGTGCTCACCGTCATCAGCTGTGTCTCACTGAATTCATCTGAGGACTCGGAGTCGGACAGCAGCCAGGTCAGGCCTTCCGCGGAGCGCCGCTGGCGATCCGCAGCCACGTTCAACCTACGCTTAGTGCCTCTCTTAGGGTTCCCCAAGGCCCGGCCCGCTTCAGGCCCACTGAGGTGGAGAGGGCTGGCTGGAGCCGTCGGCGCCTCCCCACAGCTCTGGCCGGGCTCTCCTCGACCGCCGGGAACTTCCTCGAAGCTCAGTGTCAACCCGGTGGACTCTTCGAAGGCGGTGGAGCTCTCCGGGGTCGGGTATCTGCGGACGCCCAGCGCGTCCTGGTCGGTCAGCTGCTGCAGGTTGGCCTCCTCGGCCCCCTCAGACTCCTCGATCAGGTCCAGGAGGTCCCTCGCGTGGTCATCTGGGGAGCCAGGTCCGCCTTCGCGGCCCCACAGCACCGGCCCTCGCACTTCCAGCATCTCCGGCTCAGACTCGAAGCCCTCGGGGTCCGGGTATCTGCGGACGCCCAGCACATCCTGGTCGGTCAGCTGCTGCAGGTTGGCCACCTCGGCCTCCTCAGACTCCTCGATCAGGTCCAGGAGGTCCCTCGCGTGGTCATCTGGGGAGCCAGGTCCGCCTTCGCGGCCCCACAGCACAGGCCCTCGCGCTTCCAGCATCTCCCGCTTCGACTGGAAGCCCTTGGGGTCCAGGAAGCGGCCTCCGCCCTCGCCGCTCCGCGGCTCCCCAGGCTTGGGATCTGGGTCGGGTCCACGCGGGACTGCGGGGCCGGCCGCGCGGACGCCGGCCCGCTCCCTGCCCTTTGGGCGGACACGCCTTCTCCACACAGACACCTCATCCGGGGAGCTCATGTCACGACCCGGGCGGCCCCGGAACCGGGGCGACGGTCGATGGCCCGAGTCGCGGTCGCGGTCACGGCGGGCTAGGCGTGCGGCGCTCAGAAGGCTGCGTCAGCCACCTCACGCGCCGCACGAGCTCGCCTCAAAAGAAAGGACGCGCCACTTTCCGCGCGCCTCCCACGGCCCCGCAGCAGCCTCCTCATTGGTCAGGCCCCCGCCAACCAGCGGGCGCCTTGTTCGCCCGCCCCCTCGAAGCCTAACCAATGGGGTCGAGGGCCTCTGGTTTGTTCGCAAGCCCGTGGGCGGTCCGGGCAGTTGGCTGGTGAAGGGGATGGTGGGAGTGCTTCCCTCTGTCAAGCCTCTGGGCCCGCCTCCTCCTGTCCCGCCTCCCCTTTCCGGTTAGAGTCACAGCTGTGAGTCTCCGGTTCCCATCTATACAGGGGGTCGAGGGCGTCGGGGAGTGAGGGCGCCGGGCTCCAGGGGTGGTGAGGATGAAACGTCAAGATGGAGGCGCTGGATGCCTAGCACGCGCCGAAAGCGTTTGCCAGCCTCCCTTCCACCGCAAGCCTTACGACCCAACAGGAGAATGGGCACAGGAGTCCCGCAGTCAGTGATCGGGGGTCGGCCAGAGAGCAAAGGGATCGTATTTTCGTTCTGTAAGGTCTCTGTCTCAACTGCTCCATCAAATGTGGCTCAGCAGACGTTATTGGCAGGCGGGTTTGCCGGATAGACTTGGGGTTGGCCTCGCTCCATCAGCCCTTCGCCCTCTCTGAGGCAAATTCAAAGAAGAGGAAATCGCAGTGGCCAGTTACGCCCCAAAAGATGCTCCCCACCGCTGATCCTGGAGATGTGAACTAAAACCACGAATCGGGTTTCACACACTAGGTTGACAGCCTTCAAAGAGCTTAACCATTCCGAGGGTGGGAGAGGTTAGGAGCAAACCCCTGTGGCGGTGGTGCAAGAGACGCATTTGGGAGGTAATTTGGCAGAATCCATTGAAAGCAACTTAGTGCTGGCACGGACTCTGTGCCTGGCACTCTTCTAAGCGCTGGGCATAAATAATAATGCATCCGCGTGACACGCCTTTAACTATAGTACCAACTATTACTGGCCTCTTACCGGTGAGGAAACAGGCAGTGAGAGGTTCGGCCACTGGCCCAAGGTCATTCGGCTCGTGGGGATCAGCGGCAGGATTGAAACCAATCAATCTGACTCCAGAGTCCTTGCTTTTAGCCCAAGATCTTTAAAAGGAAGGAAAAAAGAATCTATTTCCTCTATGCTCCTGCAAGTCCGCTGCCTGGTACTTCTTCCGGAGACACGCTGGTACCTGTAGTGTACAAGAACACATGCACAAGGGTGTTGGTGACGGGAAAAACTGGGAACACTCCAAATTCCCGTCAGTAAGGAAATGGATGAATGCAACGTGGCTTAGCATCCAGTAGCATAAAGCGTGGCAGTCTAACGGAATGCATCAGGCCATTCTCACAGCTTTCGAAAGCATCCGCCTGACTTCAAACTGCAAGTTGCAGAACGATGGCTTTGGATTCACATTTGTAAGTTAAATCACTCGCGTGCGTGGGCACACGCACACACACCAGTCAATCCTATGTAATATATGAGAATTCATTTAAGTATATGTACAAGTATGTTTCAAAGTTTTGAAGGACGCACAACCAAGGCCTACCAGTTGTGATGGCGGTGGGTGTGGATAGCCAGGTGTCTCTCAATTTTTCTTGGAACTGTCAGTTCTCAGCTCCCCTGAGCTGAGCAGTACTGATGTCTGGGGAGTGGTGCCTCCCTTGGTTTCTATACGGCCCATGGGTGTTAGAATTTCCCTTGTCTGCCACCCAACTCCTACTCTGACACCGCTCCATTCCTCCCATACCTTCCTTCTGCTCCTTCCCGTTCATACTCCTCTGTCTTCAGTCACCTCTCTCTCCTGCATCCTGCTCTGGCTGACGTCCTGGGGTGTCTGAACCCCTGTTGCCTGTGGAACTCAAAGGCCCAGTTTTCTGGGTCTGCACCTGAGAAGCTGGCCATGCTGGGGAAGTTTCAGAGCAGGGGAGATTGGGTGCACTGTAAATCTGCAATCCTCCTCCTCGAGCCTGCCCCCGATGGTGCCTGCCCGTTTGTGGATACCGCCCGCTTCCACTTCTCCCAGTGACTTTTTAAGTCATGGTGTGCTCTTTCAGATATGTTAAAATGGATAAGGAAGGATATAGCAAAATCTCCTGCATCTACCAGCACCCTAGGAAACATTAGCAGTGGATTCAGTGGAAGCCTCCGTCTTCCCTCTCACCATTTCCATTCCCTTCCTCCCTCCCCCAGAGAGAGACTCCCGGAACTTCTTCTCACCTTCTCCACTCTCTTCGTCCCTGTGGCTCTCCTACCTCCTCTTCCCCTGCATCCCATACGTCTCCAATGATGTCACTAATCTCTGCTTTAGCCCCCTATGCTCACCAGGATCCAATACTGGTTTTGACTTACTCTCTTGGCCTGGGGTGGGAGCCAGTGTCAGAGGTTCCTCTTGGCTTTCCCCACCGGGATAGCTCTTACCCCACAGAGCAGTGACCCAATGTGGAAGTCATTGCTCCAACTGCCAAGTGTATCACTTATCATTATCAGCTTGGGGACTGGAGAAATGACCGCTATTTTGGTCCAGGGACCCCTTCAGCTCACTGTGAACCGGTCTCCTTTTAATGTCAGGGCCTCATAAACCCCATTCTAATGAGGCCCCATCACGACACTTTGGGCCTCCTGGATCAATGTCAGCTCAGATCCGGTGTCCAGTAGTAGTAGAAGTGTCTGGGTCTTTTTCTAGCCTCAGGGTACAGTCACCTGAGAAATGGCAGTCATTCTCTTTAGGGACGGTCATAACCCACTGCCTTGTTTCTGGATCCTTCCTCCTCAAGACTCATCCACCTCTTCAGTGGGGCCGGTCTCTGAATTGGCTCAGGACCAGGAACTGAGCAGGAGACTGTGGCTTTGTAGCGGGATGATGGCCCTCCTTCTCTTGCATTCTTGCCTTTTGCTGGCTGTAGTTGCCCCTAGGGAGCCATGCTGTCTGAGCCATCTTCTCAGCTTTCTGCCGGTCAAGCAGGCACTCTTGACTGCCCCTCTGACCTTGCTGGTCGTTACTGGAAATGTGGTCTGCTGGCATCTCTTGGTTAAGAGCTGCCCTCTGCCCTCTATTATGTCAGAATTCGTTGGCTCCCATGGGTGGTAATGAGCCCAGGTCGGGACCACTTTCCTTCCATCATTGGCATTGGCCTGCAGAGGGGAGCAACCAGCAAACTTCTGGTGATGCTGGGGCCCCTCTCACCAGAACACTCCTGATGGCTTTGGTGAGTGATGTGTCCTCTCAGCCCTACAGTGGGAACATAACCATGAGGCCATGTGACTGGCCTCACCTTTTCTGTCCGTTCTAGCATGTCTGCATCACTCAACCTTTTTGTTCCTTCCTCTGCCATCTGCCAATCCAAGGCAGGCATTTCCACTTCTCTGCTTATGGGCCATCACTTTCTCAAAGTTTCAAAGGGCCAGTCTGGCGGTGAATTTCCTCCATCTCTGGGAGTCCTTGCCCGTGTGTTAAATCCCATGGCTTGAGAAAGCGCCTCCGCTCAGTAAAACTTGCTTATCCACTCTTATATTCCTGTCCACTTGATCCAGCACCCTCAAAATTCAATCCCAGGGATACTGCTCTGCTCCTGCCAGTACAGTCTTGTTATTTCTTGGTGTATAATTTCTTTTTCCCCTTATCAGGCTCGGCATATCCCAGTGAGTTTATGGAGAAGAGATGAGGGTTTCCCTGGGAGAGGCGTCTGTCACTTTGTGTGGGAGCAGACTCTGTAACATCTACCAGCACAGGGCATGTGTTAGCTGTTGCTGGGGAAGGAAGGGCCACCCTGCAAGCTTTGAGGCCTCAGGACGTTTGGATCTGATAAGCCAACGTTTGGAGACATCCATGCCAATATACCCGGCCTACATTTCAGAGTCTGAAGTTTCTCCAAAAAGGGCCCTGACCTTCCCATAACAGGCCTGTGTTTGTCAAGGATGTGTACATCTCTGGAGTTCTGCACTTATTGTTATCACATAATGTGTGAGCTACTCAGCTGTCTCTGCAGGAGGCAAGGGCATTTTGTAAGCCACCAAGAAAACCCCATGAATCTTACACTTGGCCCTTAACTGTTTGGTAATGTCCCTTAGTTTCTCATTATGTCTTTGCAGGGCGCCAGTATAACAGTGATGAACAGCCGCCTCTGCCCTCCCTGTAGACATAGTGCCCTCCCTACCATTCAAAGGCCTGAATCATCTCACAGGCCACAAGTAAGACCCTCCACTGGGATATTTTTCAAGGTACGTATGGATAAAACCTTAAGGAATCAGGAGGTAACCTTGTGCTAGAGATTATCCATGCCCCACATAACACTCAAAATGGTACGCTCTTTGTCATTTGGGCAGTGAGTGAGCTGGTCCATAAACCCCATCTTATAGCTAACTTCTCAGACCACTCCTGGTACCACTTTTGTTAGTTTGGGTCCTCCAAAAGTACGGACACCAAGGCATGATTGGACATGGACGAACATGATGGGAGAATGGCATGTGAAGGATAAAGGAGAAGGAGCAGGAATGAGTCTTCTTCTTCAGGGTGCGATGCGGGTCTGACGTCTGTCAGAGAGACGTGGGGGAAAGGAGGGTCAGATAAGAACAATCTCAGATGCAGTTTCATTCTAACACTAAACTTTCGTTCAGTTTAGTTTGGTTTGTTCACGCTCATGTGGAGTCCCCAACCTACAGCTGCCATTTAGAGGAGTCCCTGTCCTGCAGCAGTATGCCCCTGCCATGCTCAGTCACTGGCTGCGAGCTACGCAGAGGATGTTGGATCTTGGCACAAACAATGGTGGTGCCAGAGAAGTGGCAGCTGGCACTTGCCAATCTACTATGTTCCCTGCAGTGGATCGGAGGGGCATGTTTCTATGGCCACCACGAGGAAGCAGAAGTCAAAGATGACTAACATTTCCGTTTTGAGTGACTTTGTGGTGGGGAGCATAAGGACACAGGAAGTAAAGAAAGATTGGGAGGGAAATGATGGGATTTTGGATACATTAAGGTTGTGTTTCTTATAGGACATGCAGGTGGAATTAGCCAGAATGCACTTAGAAATTTGGTTCTGGAACACCAGTGAGGGGTCAAAGCTGGAGAGGGATACAGATATGGGAGTCATTCATTGCCTCAGTAAACTTTTATAGCAGTGTTTTTTCAAATGTCACCATAACCTTAGAAGTTCCTTGCATGCAAGCTCCAATTCCTTTCCCTTCACCCTCCTCAGAAGTAACCTCTATCCTTTGTCTTCATCATTCCCTTCCTTTTCTTTAGTTATTTTCTACATAGGTTCATATTCCTAACAACGTTGGTTTTGCTGCATCCTTTGTTCTTTATGTAAATGGAATCATCTGTGTTGTTTCTGACTTCTCCCCTGTGATACTGTGTAACTGAGATTCATCCCTTTTGTCACATGTGGCAGGCAATTGTTCATTTTCATTGCTGTACACTCTTCCACCAAATGAATATACAGTAGACTCTCATTATCATGATAGTTATTTGCAGTCTATAAAGTTGCCATGAACACTGAATTAGGCAATCCTGAAACATTGCTCCTAAGGGAAATATAATTTCAAGTTCCTACCATCCGCTGGTCACAACATTTTCATCGACTGATCGCTGTGTAATCATGTTTCATGTGTGTTTCTGTGTAAAGGCACTCTATTTAATACAAATATTATTGATTCATTCACATTGACCTCACAGCCAACAGCATTCTAAATCATGCCTGAGCAAGGTTTATGTAACACACATATTTTCTTGAGTGCACGTCATAGTCATTTTGCACTCAAGAACACTAGACAATACTTCAGCACTAAGCTTGGAGGCCATCTTTAATTATGAAATCACCAACAAAGAAGCAGAAAAATGCAAAATATGTGGCACCAAATAAATCTTGAAAAGGACACTTGCTTGCAGTCTGAGACTGAAACCAGAAGGCAGAGCGTCACCTTTTTTGACCTCAGTTGGGAACATATTCCACCTACTCAAATTTCTCACAGCTCTCTCGCATGAGGAGGAAAGCACTCTGGTACTGATTTGTGGTTAAAAATGAATTTTAGCAAATAGGGGAATTTGCAAGTATGGAATCTACAAATAAGAAGAATCAACTGTATCTCAACCTATGTATCCATTCTACTGTCAATGGGTAATTTGGGTTGTTTCCATTTGGGCAGATATTATTCATAGTGCTACTATAAACATTCTGGCGCATGTTTCCTGGTGCCCACGTACAAGAGCCTTCCAGGGCAGAGCTTTCCAACTTTTGGACCTGGGACTTTGAGGCCTTCATCTCCAGAGACAGCCAGACAGCAGCCCCTGGACCGCTTGGTTCTGGCCCTGAACAACTTTGTCATCTGACTCCTGTATGCCATACAATCATCATTTTCTGTGTGAGCCATAGAATAAAATGGCTGGGAAGCTGTGTTCCAGTGCTCATCCTTAGGACTGAACTTGTCATCTCATAGGGAAAGAAGATTTCCAACGTTCCTAGATCATGCCAGATTTTTTACAATGTGGTCATGCTAATTTCTACTCCTACCAACAGTGTTTAAGTGTTCCACATCCTCATCAACATTTGATATTATACAAGTACAAAATTGTTGTCAATCTTGTGATAGTGAAATGGTGTCTCATTGTAGATTTAATTTGCAATTTCTTGATTAGTAATAATATTGAGCAGCTTTTCATGTGCTTGGCCTTGGTGATTTTCTTGTCTATGAGGGGTTCATTTAGTGTCTTTTGCCCATTTTCCCCTTGGGTTGTTTGCATATTTATTTGTGGAAGTTCTTTATGTATTGTATACTTTAGTTCTCTGATGATTTCATGTTACATAAATATCTTCTAGTTTTTAGCTTGCCTTCCCTCTTTTTATCATACCTTTTAATGAACAAAAGCACTTCTTTTTAATTTTTCACAGCACTTTATTATGAAATATTCCATACAAGAAGATCACGGGAATTCCCTTGTGGCACAGTGGTTAAGAATCTGCCTGCCAATGGAGAGGACACGGGTTCGATCCCTGGTCCCGGAAGATCCCATATGCCATGGAGCAACTAAGCCTGTGCGGCACAGCTACTGGAGCCTGTGCTCTAGAGCCTGCGTGCCACAACTGCTGACGCCTGCGTGCCTAGAGCCCATGCTCCACAACAAGAGAAGCCACTGCAATGAGAAGCCCGCGCACCGCAACGAAGAGTAGCCCCTGCTAAGCGCAACTAGAGAAAGCCCGCGCGCAGCAACAGAGTCCCAGCGCAGCCCAAAAAATAAATAAATAAATAAAACTTTAAAAGAAAGAAGAAGATCACAAGATGATCCGGGGAAGTTGAGGGGGTACTTGCTGATCATGGACCATCTTCGCTCTCACCTGATGACCTTGCTTCCCATTTCATTGAGAGTATACAGGCAATCAGAAACAAACTTCCCTCATTCATAAATATTTTTCTCTATTTTGGATCATTCCTATCAGCATACAAGTATGTTGTCGTTTCTCCCAATTAAAGAAAACCTTCTTTTGATTCCAATTTCCCTTCAAGCTACACCATTTTTCTCTGCTCACCTTCACATAAAAACTCCTTAAGAGTCGATGTATACTTGCTGTCTCAAATTCCTCTCTTCGCATTCACTCTTTCTCTCCTTTCCACTTAACAATTCTCTATTGAGGGCTTACAAGGCACTGTTCTAACACATGGTGCTGTTCTAACACATGGTGCTACATCACTGAGAAAAACATGATGACGTTCCTTCCCTCAAGAGCTTACATTTCTGTCATAGGCCTACTGGCAATATTTTCTCAATCTTCAACTACTGTCCATTCCTTTGTTGTTGGAAATCACTTTTCCTGGACACAGGTTCAATCCTTTATTGGTTGCCTAGAGTGTTGCTCCTAGAACACTCCTTTACCAAACCCCTAAGTGGGATCTTCTGCTTCCTAGAATTAATGTCTTCATTGTTCTTGGTTTACCACAGTGTTTTGATGGGACTCATTCTCCAGGGTACCATGGGTGATAATTTCTTTTAAGACTTTGCATGAACAAATATTACCTTTAATATTACCTTTAATTTCATGCTTATTTGATAGCTGATATATAATTTCAGGCTGAAAAGGTTTCTGACTTTCAATGTCACTTTTGAGAATGCTGGTACTATTTTGCATGCCATTGTGATTCCCAAGCCTTTATGTATGACACACGTTTAATTTTTTTAGTTATATATATTTTGATTTATTACATAGTAAAATTAACTTTTTTGTTTTCAGTACCATGAGTTTTAACACATGGACAGAGTTGTGTAACTATCACCACAATCAGGATACAAAAGAGTTCCATCAGCCCCCAAATCTCCCTCATTCTGCTGCTTTGTAGTCAAACCACCTCCCCCATCCCAAACCTCTGATAACTGGTGATCTGTTTCCCATCCCTATAGTTTTACCTTTTCCAACTATTATACAAACACAGTGACACAGTATGTAACATTTTGAGACTGGCTTCTTTCATTTAGCATAATGCATTCGCGATTCATCCAAGCTGTTGCATGTATCAAGAGTTCCTTCCTTTGTATTGTTAAAAAATGTTTCATTTATAGATGTATGGTTTTATTCGTTCATCTGTTGAATAACATCTTGATTGCTTTCAGTTTGGGGTGACTTTGAATAAGGTTTCTATTAACATTCTATTAACAATCATGTTAACATTCTATTCACATCCATAGTGTGCACTGGGAAGCGAGTTCCTGTGGTGGCTGTCTCCAGCCTGTAGTTAGCTTCACTCTCCCCAGAGTGTCTGCAGGGACACATGACCTGGAATGACTGTCTCTACTGGTCAGAGGCAGGTCCAAGGTCTAAGCTAGCTCTGTTTCCTCGAAGTGCACACACACTCATTGGTAATGGCCTCAGCTCAGTGGGGGGCAGTGCCGGAGCAAGAGGGGCTAGAACATAAGCCTGGTACAGGCTGGGTGGGGCACTGGGTACATTCTAGGAATCGAGCCAGAGGCCTGGGCAGCAATCAAGCCCACCTTCTCCAGGGAGGGGTTTGAGGGGAAGGATTAAGTCCCACGTACGTTCTTTTCTGACCCTGAGGTCTGTGACTGTCCCATCCCACCTGTGGTCTGTCCACCTGAGCTCATGCCATGGACTCTGGAAGGGAGCCAGGGTGAGAATATGGGGGAAGGGTGGACCCAAGTGCTCCCCATTGTCCAGGTGCAGTCACTCCTTACTTCCCATCGTCACTGCGCCCATCCTGCCCCTGTCCCGGGTAGCTCATGTTGGGTGGCCTCATATATGGGTCCCCTGATTCTAAGATGAGCTACTCTGAGGAGCCACCCTTCCCAATCTCATTCCATCCACACCCACAGGAGTTGTCAGACATCATAGGATCACAGAGTAGGATCGAGAGCCACCTCCAGCGAATCCAGCATTTCGAGCATCCCGACACCCTGTCGTGGGGTTTGCTGACTTCTGCATCATCCCCCTCCCATGTTTTGGGAATTTAACGACAACCCTTGAACAAAACAGATCCGACCCTTGCTTTTGTTCATTCGATGCCTTCCAGAACCTGGACCAGCCTCTACTCCCTTTACTCCCTGAATCACATCTTTCTCCCTCAAGGGAGATTACCCCTGATTACATTTATTCACACACAGGGACACACAGTCGCCGACCTTGAATGGCCAATCTACCATCATACCCCCTTTTGTGTAGTAAAACACCGGTCTTTCGGGAAGGGTGTCAGGCAGAACCACCCTTGCCTCACTCAAACACAAATCTGTCCCTCTGAGTCTCAGGCTGGTACAGCCCTGGGTCCTGGCTGAGGGAAGGAAGTGCTCCCCAACCTCGAGTGAGGGGGAAATCGAACATGGAGTTCAGACTCAATCTCATGTGTCCTAAAGAGGCAGTCTGGGAGATTGAGCTGGGACACGGAAATATCATTTCCAGGAAAATCTCTGTCATGGGGCTGGTGGAAGAGTATTTGACGGGGACCATGCAACAACACAGACCGACTAACCACACTTGCCATAGAACCTGACGGGCCAATTTCCACTCAAGGGTGTACAGATGACCCGGCTGGAGGAGGGTGGTCAGCTGGCTACGGCAGGCAGGATGTGAATGCTTCCAGATTGGAGCTCTGGGAGGCGGTCATGAGTTCCTGCTGATGGGAAGGGTGAATGGCAGAGATGAATGGGAACCGCCAGACCCCAGAGGAGGAGGGGGGTTTGGAGAGAACTAGAAGAGGGCCTTCGGGGGAAACGGAGGACGTGCCAATGTGGCCAGGCAGAGCACACACAGGACCCAGACCTGTGGCACTCTGCTGGCTTGTCTGCAGGGATGGTAGCAGAGGCTGGCCCAGAGTCCCCACCACAGGGTGCCAGAGATACCGTTCTGGAAAAGGCTCTGACGTGGAGCAGCGCCCCGCCCCAGGCCCCTACCCCGACCCCGACCCCTACCCCTCCAGAGAGAAGGCAGAACACAGAATATGAGAGGTACTTTAATCGGAAACTGCTGTGAAACTCGGGCGGGGCGGGGGCAAAACAAGGCGGAGAGGAAGCCCTAGGTGAGGCAGCACAGGAGCGAACGAGCTTGGCCACAGCTCCAGGGCCCCAAAGGTACCAGCTGCTCCTCTTGCAGGAAGACGCTGGGCTCAACCTGTGAAACAGCAGAGTCAGGGAAGAGCCTCAAGCCAGGGCTAGCCCCCAGCCCTGCTCAACAGCCAGGACTGTGGGAAGGGGTACGGTGTGTGTAACACTCACTTCAAAGGGTCTGCGACTTGTCAGCCAGGTACTGCATGGCGGCTGCAACAGGGACAGGCATTAGCAGGTGCTCCAGACAGAGGGATATAGAAGCCTGTCCCCCATCCCCGTGACGAACCGCCTAGCCCTGAAACCTGAAACCCCTCCAGACCCCATGCAAAGAGCTCTGGGCCTGATCACTCCCCACCACCCAAATTGAATGTGGAACCGATTCCTAAAGCGAAACAAAATGTGCCAGCAGCTCTCATGCTGTGGGCCGTGCCACAACCACTCAGAACTTGTCACACACACAAACAAACAATCCAACAAGAACCTTAGAAGCCACACCAAGCAGCAGTTCAAGGGAAAAATCAACGAGGCATCTCTAAAAGTCCTATCAGAAGGACATTCCCTAGGACTGGTCTGGTTGTCAAAGTGTGCATGCAGTCCAGACAGTACTTTGCTATTTGTACACACGCCTAGCTGTACATGCACAGCCAGCTCCAGGGCGAGGCCTGAGAGGTTCTCCTCCCCACAGGGATGATCGTCCCTGCCAGGCCCACCGCACCTGCAGCCCACCCCCACCCCAGGTGCCCCCCCGGGTTCTGCACTAAGACACCGCTCTCCGGCCCGGGTTCCTCATACCAAGTTGCTCCTTAAGTTCGTCTACTTCTCTCTTTAGCTCGAGACACTAGGCCAGCAGACAAAGGAGGAAGAGAAATGATTAGTATACTCTGGTCTCCTCTCTCCTCCACCTTCTCCACTCCCCCGGGCCCTCCACCCCAAAGCCGGGTGGTTAGACTGGCAAGGGCTCCTCAGTGGAAAGAAGGTGGGCTCCCTCCGTGGGGTACGTGATGGGGGCAGGGGAGGGGTCGCCCACACATGTCAGCTGAACTTGGACCCAGATCCCACCCTCGAGTTTGGGCCTGCATTTCCAGGATGCAGAGGAAGCATTACCCAAGGACAGCAGGGCGTTCCCAGTGGCTGCTGCTGCGTTTCAGGTCTTGGGGGATGGTCAAGTGGCTCCCGGTCACCTGAGAGGGAAAGGACACACAATCCAGCTTCCCAGGCTCCCAGTGAGGTGGAAAGGGCCAAGGGGGCTCTAAAGTGAGGTGAGGCAGCACCACCCTCTGCTGGCAACCAGCCGCCCCTGCTCTCCCCAGCGGCTGGAACCTTGTCTCTGGGCCTGCCTCCCCTGTTCCCCGGGGGCAGCCATTTCGCCATTGTGGTCCCCAAACAATGTGGCTCTGGATTCGACCCTCCCAGAGCTGCAGCCACAGCCAGCACTTGGGAGAGCAATGTGGCCGAACAGGACTTAACAGAAAAGGCTGTTCCCCTGCAAGTCTACACCCGGAGCAGCTGTTTGGGGCACTGCCACCGATCGCCCCGGTCGCACAAACCCCACACAGAGGATGATGTGGCTCAAGGCCAGCCCTGCCAGCACCCCGTCTCCTGTGGGAGAAGCTGCCTGGGAGCAAGGCTGTGCCCCCAGCCGAGACAGAGGCAGAGGTTTCTGTCCTCAACCCCTCTTCCCTCCCCTCATATCAAACCCACGACACTCACCTGAGGGGGCAGGCCCCCTGGGCATGACTTCTCCCCGGTTCAGGGCCAAGGGTTCTGAGTTTCCTGGATCTTGGGGGCTTCGGGTGTTGACGTCGCCACTGCTGGCTTTTCTACGATGCATGCGCAGACAAGATGTCCCTGGCCTGTGAGTTAGCAGCTGAAACAAAAATTTCTCACCGATTTGGACTAAGGAAGTGTGTGTGTGTGTATGTGTGTGTGGGGGGGGGGGGAGAGAGAGAGAGAGGGAGAGAGAGTGAGAGAGAGAGAGATGTGTGATTCCCGCCAGGGTGAGGCAGGGAATTGGGAAGGGAATTGAAAGGCTGATCTCATTAGCACTTTCACCCTCTGTCATCCCCAGGCCAGCAGGCAGAGCTGATCTAGGGACAACAGTGGGACACTGAGAAAGCCCAGGCCTCCTGCAAGGAAGGTCTGGGGAACAGCTAGGAAGGAGGATTCGGGAAGCTGGTGAGTCTAAATACTGAGGCTTTCCGGGGAAGGTTTTAAGGGATCCCCCTACCCAATTCAGCTACCAGCCCTCCCTTCCATCCCAGCCCAAGTCTCTCAGAGGAGGCTGGAAAGAGGCCAAGGGTGGAGAACCGGGCCCAGGATACCCGAAGTGCTACCTTAATGTTTGTCCCTAGGAAAAGGAGCCCGATGTGGCATCGTAATGACCCAGTGACCGAGGGGCACCCAATGCTGACCTCTGAGGAGTGGACAGAGGCAGCATGGGTGAAGACGTGTGCCCTGGGTGCTGTGGGGGGGGGGAAGAGTGGGGAGAGAGGAGGAGCATGGCCTACTCACCTGGCCCTTTGGGGCTGGGTCTCTATTTGTGTCCTTATCTTCTCCCGACACCGCCTCAGACTCCTTTGCCCAACTGACCACGGATTTCTTCCCAGCGCCGCTGTGCTTGGACTGTTTGGTTCCCGAAAGGAGTAAGGTATAACTCTTGGGTCTCCCAGGCTGCGGAATACCAGAGATTGGGGGGAAGGTGGCCGGTTCCACGGGAGTTGCCGAGATTCGCTGACCCCGGGAACGGAAGGTTCCCCCCAGGGCAAGTTTGCATGCTCCCCCGACGGATTTCTTCTCCTGGGCTCCGTTCTTCCTAGGAGTGACCCGCGGCAGGCCACCTGCAGCAGCAGCAGAAGCAGAAGCAGAAGCAGCAGCAGCAGCAGCAGCTCCCGGGTAGCTGGGCTTGCTGCCCCCCCTTCCCCCACAGCACGCTCTGCATTTTCTTAGGGGAAGAGATGCCCTGCTCTCCCACGCCCTGCCTTTCCACAACCGAAGAGAGTCCTCGCGGAGCCGACGACAGGGAAGAGCCTGTCACGTGAAGGAAATTCTCCCTGGCTTGGAACTTCGAGTGTCTGGGAGTGTCCCCGGGATCCTCGGGTCTGCTGGGCTTGGCGTGGCCTCCTCCTCTGGGATAAGTGCTCACCGTCATCAGCTGTGTCTCACTGAATTCATCTGAGGACTCGGAGTCGGACAGCAGCCAGGTCAGGCCTTCCGCGGAGCGCCGCTGGCGATCCGCAGCCACGTTCAACCTACGCTTAGTGCCTCTCTTAGGGTTCCCCAAGGCCCGGCCCGCTTCAGGCCCACTGAGGTGGAGAGGGCTGGCTGGAGCCGTCGGCGCCTCCCCACAGCTCTGGCCGGGCTCTCCTCGACCGCCGGGAACTTCCTCGAAGCTCAGTGTCAACCCGGTGGACTCTTCGAAGGCGGTGGAGCTCTCCGGGGTCGGGTATCTGCGGACGCCCAGCGCGTCCTGGTCGGTCAGCTGCTGCAGGTTGGCCTCCTCGGCCCCCTCAGACTCCTCGATCAGGTCCAGGAGGTCCCTCGCGTGGTCATCTGGGGAGCCAGGTCCGCCTTCGCGGCCCCACAGCACCGGCCCTCGCACTTCCAGCATCTCCGGCTCAGACTCGAAGCCCTCGGGGTCCGGGTATCCTGCGGACGCCCAGCACATCCTGGTCGGTCAGCTGCTGCAGGTTGGCCACCTCGGCCTCCTCAGACTCCTCGATCAGGTCCAGGAGGTCCCTCGCGTGGTCATCTGGGGAGCCAGGTCCGCCTTCGCGGCCCCACAGCACAGGCCCTCGCGCTTCCAGCATCTCCCGCTTCGACTGGAAGCCCTTGGGGTCCAGGAAGCGGCCTCCGCCCTCGCCGCTCCGCGGCTCCCCAGGCTTGGGATCTGGGTCGGGTCCACGCGGGACTGCGGGGCCGGCCGCGCGGACGCCGGCCCGCTCCCCTGCCCTTTGGGCGGACACGCCTTCTCCACACAGACACCTCATCCGGGGAGCTCATGTCACGACCCGGGCGGCCCCGGAACCGGGGCGACGGTCGATGGCCCGAGTCGCGGTCGCGGTCACGGCGGGCTAGGCGTGCGGTCGCTCAGAAGGCTGCGTCAGCCACCTCACGCGCCGCACGAGCTCGCCTCAAAAGAAAGGACGCGCCACTTTCCGCGCGCCTCCCACGGCCCCGCAGCAGCCTCCTCATTGGTCAGGCCCCCGCCAACCAGCGGGCGCCTTGTTCGCCCGCCCCCTCGAAGCCTAACCAATGGGGTCGAGGGCCTCTGTTTGTTCGCAAGCCCGTGGGCGGTCCGGGCAGTTGGCTGGTGAAGGGATGGTGGGAGTGCTTCCCTCTGTCAAGCCTCTGGGCCCGCCTCCTCCTGTCCCGCTCCCCTTTCCGGTTAGAGTCACAGCTGTGAGTCTCCGGTTCCCATCTATACAGGGGGTCGAGGGCGTCGGGGAGTGAGGGCGCCGGGCTCCAGGGGTGGTG